>NC_056727.1:1200302312-1200377312 GCF_019279795.1 Protopterus annectens
AAAGGGAAATTTAAATCAGAGTCAAAAAGTAAAAAAAAAAAGTTTAACATCAGGATCTAGGCATGCAATATCAGGGAGGTATATTTCTGTAAGAACAAGATACCTGATTAAGTTGAGAGGCAAAAATAAGAAATGGAAGAGAGGTCGAACTACAACTTTGAAAACTGAAATAAACAAGCTGGATAAACAGATTAAGAATAGTGTTAGACAAGATCAAGAAACATTTGAAGAAAATGTATATAATGATATTGAGCATAATAGGAAACCTTTTTATAGATACATAAGATGTGGAAGGAGTAAAGATACACAAATTGATAAACTTATGCAGATTCTAAAATGTATTTTCAGACGCAACCGATTATAGATATATTTACAAAATCTTATGCAAAACAGTTTGGCTCCGCAAAAGGGGTGGTAAGTTGCCATAGTGACATCCAGGTAACCCCAGATACTGGAATCAAATTAGATTATATTGAAAAAGAACTGTGCAAACTGGATCCAAACAAAGCACAGGGAGGAGACTGAATAAGTGAGAATGACCTGAGAACACTTTAGCAAGGACTTACACTACCATTATATCTATTATTCACTAGGTCATATAAATATGGGGAGATTCCTCAAGATAGGAGACATGCACTTATTAAACCTGTCTTTAAGTGAAAGGGGAGTAGGCCAAACCCAGAATCATATAGACCCTTAAGTCTACTTTCACGTTGTGGAAAAATAATGGAGAAGGTAATACTGGATAAGTTATTGTCAGAACTGGATAAGTTGGGACTTGAAAACCATATATCAGCATGCATATGTTGAAAACAGATCTATTACCATCTGTAACATGAGGTTCTATAACAATATAATAGCTATGAATGACAAAATTGTGCTGTGATGTGATTTATATAGATTTAACTTCAGCATTTGTTAGGGTCATACACAAAACACTGATCAATAAATTAGTACAACTAGGTATTGATGTACTGTTGATAAGATGGATAGCTACATGGCTTACAAATGGTACAATGCAAGTATCACACACCAACTGGACAGGTGAAATCCTTTGTTACAGTTAAGGTGTTCCCACAGGGCTCTGTCCTAGGCCCTTACTTGTTTAGATTGCATCTTTCAGACCTAACTTTTTCATCAGAGGTGTTCTACAGTGTATATGCTGACGACCTGAAACTGGGTAAACTGATTACAAGTATTACAGAGAAGGCATGTCTGCAAAATAATTTGACTAAATTGACCATTTGGGCACAGGAGAATAATATGTTGATAAATACATAAAAACTAAGCGTATGAGATTTGGGAGACATAAACTGAAAGGTGAATATTTAATACAGCACACAGTGATTGAAACTGTAGACTCATTTAAGGACCTGGGTATATGGGTAGATTCATCTATGAGTTTTTCTAATCATATCAACCAATTGGCTAATGATAGTTATAGAACTATAGGTTGTATAAAAAGATTTATAATGTCTAGGAAATCAAACATAATGAAGTCATTGTTAGTTACATTAGACCCAAACTTGAGTATGGAATAACAATATGGAAACCCTATAGGAAAACAAGCATGAATAAACTGGAAAGAGTACAGCGGAACTATACCAAGGGCAGCCATGGATGTGAAAATCTAAGTTATTATGAAAGACTAAAATATCTGAACTTGTACAGTGTCTCTTACAGATATTTGAGATGAGATCTTATTCAGGTATATAGGGCATTTAGTGACAACTACCTCTGGGAATGTTTGGGGTTATCAAAAAGTACTAGAGAATCATCAGATAATCTATGTAGAAGATTCTATAGGAATGAGAAGTGTACTAATTGGTTCTCTGACAGAGTAGCTGATGCATGGAACAGACTACCAAATTACATTAAAGCAAGTACTAGTTTAGATATTTTTAAGAACAGCCAGTACATTTATTATGGGACAAGTGTTTTGGTATATTGGCAAGCTAGTAGGGAATTAATGTCCATGCTGGAAACATTTGTATGTATGTAAAATGTCATTGTCATGTTTGATAGTTATTTGATATGTCGTTTGTCAACCTATGGTGCAACCACTTCAACACTGACACAAGTAGTGCAAAGTATATGTATGTTTATACAATAAATATGAATTTCTTCTAGGCACTTCAGCTGAATCAACCAACATGTTATTTGTAGATGGAAGAAAACCAGATTACCCAGAAAAAAAAAAAACAAAAACATGCAGATATGGCGGGAGGGGTGTCATTTGTCCAGTCTTGAGTTTCATTATTTTAGTACTGATGCTGTGGGTAACCCAGTACTAACACAAAAGTAGTAAATACATTGGATGTGGTATAGTGGTTCTATCCTAATAGCCTCCTGTCTTACGTCCTACATTTTCTGTAATCTTGTTAAGGAAATGGCAAGTAATTGTAATTCAGAACTGGGTGCTGAGGAGGTGTGAACTTCCTTTACCCTGATGTAATCTTAGGGTATGTAACTCGTGTAATTTCTTCTGCTTCTGATAGATTAGTACAAATTGTTAAGGCAGTGAGTTGCAAATTAACATTTGTGTGATCCTGGGTTTAAATCCTCTCAATCTCCTTTTACAAAAGGCTATGACTGAGTGAGACACATAACCAAGCAGTGCTTTTTAGTTTGTTCTAAAAGACAGATATCTAATTGGGCGTAACTGTTTAAGAACTAAAGTGAAACAAGACATGCCTGTTCCCTGAATTTTATAGATGGAAGAGAGTTTATCATAAAAAAGATTTTTCCTTTGGTTGGACACTTTCTCATATACCTCAAATTGTTCTTGGAAAGCTAACAGCACAACAGTCTTTCCCTTTTCTGAAGACTAAATATATCTGGCATTAATGACTGACACTAATTCTCACGAGCTAGAATACGAGGCAAAGTCGGAGTCAGCAAAATGATGTCAAATTATCTACTTCCTGAAGTACGTACCACACATTTTTTGAGTCAGTGTAGCTGCATTTCTAATTGGATTTTCTGTAGTACTGTAGCTGTGTGCTCCTCTGCCTTTTTTCCCAGAATGCACCTAGACTTGCACCCAGCTCGGTGTCCCTTTCTTGAGTAAAATAAATACAATTTAAATTCAATGTATAAATTAAACTTGCTTACTTTAGAGTACTTGGGCATACATTTAGTGATATCTTTTTAATCACTCTTTTTTTCTGAACAGAGTTTTCAAATTGAATTAATTGATCAAAACCACATTTTTATAAAAAAAGAAACCAGTGTTTTATTCTGCTGTTGATATTACCCAACTATGAGGTTGCTGCATTGTGAGGTTAAGGAGGTAGCTCCCATCATACGTCTCACCTGCCCAGATTTTTGCAGCATGTCCAGATTTTTAGCTTGTATTTTTCATCTGTCCTCATAAAAATCTGTGTTTTTTGTAGCAAATCATAGAGGAATGAACTCACTAAATAATGACAGATGTTTGAGTTTCAGACTTCATAGCCTTTAGAAAAAGCATGTTAACAGAAAATCTGTTATTCTAGCCACTTTCTAAGTTTATAACAGCGATATTTTAAATCTGTCCCTATATTTTGTCCTTTGTCCCTCCTTTATTTTTGGTATTGTCTAGAGTTCTAGTGCAAAGAGGTTGAGAGGTACGGCTCCTATAGCAACACTGAAGGCCTCCTATAGCGCTGGAAATGTTTTCTTCACGTTCGCACTGAAGGATGGCAGCACACTTTGAGGTGAAGGGCTATCAAGTTTAGCATTTTTGTGCGAGTACTCACTTGACATCACTTGTAACTTCTAGAAAGAGAGAAATGTACTTCATCACCCTCAACGTACACGAGCAATTTGACACATAATTACAGGCGTACACAGACATGTAGAAGTGCACATACACACACATGCACAAGCATGCAAAGTGTATGCAAGGACATAGACTGAAGGTAATACTGAATATATTTGGCTTTTCCCCAACTCTTTACAATGACATAACTAATGCAGGCTAAGGTAATGTATAGCTGTATGCTGCATTGTACCTAACTGAGGCCTTGTTCTATATATTCACTCTGCATTTTCAATTTCCATTCATTATTTTTGGGTCCATTCTAGGAACACCTAAGAGCAGACATAATTGCTAATAATATTGACACGTTTTTTGCTGTTTTTAATGGTCTGTATTACCATATCGAATGGTAAGAATGTTGAACACTCATATGAGTGAAAACACACTAAAACAAACCCCACACCCCCACGAAATATATATTCCAACTCCGAGGTCGCACTACAGTGAGGAAAGGGCAAATATGCCAATCCTCACTGTACCACGACCCCAAAAAAACAAGTTCGTTCTCATGTGTTTTCGCTCCTATGAGCGTTTAACATTCTTACCATTCGATATGGCAATATAGTCCTGTTTTTAAGTAGTGTACGAAGTCTAACTCTGTAGTTTTTGTTTGCACCTTATTTATACCTTTCTACCTGCAGGCATTACAAATCATAGCAGAGTCCTTTAAAAATCATAGCAGGAAGTCAGAAAGATGAGCACTTTATTTATCACAGTAGAATTTATTTATTTATTTAACATTTGTTTACCGGAAAGTCCGACTGGGACAGAGCCCATTTTCAGCGGAGGCCCAGGCAGAAATGGGCCAGACGCATGTCTTTGGAATGTGGGAGGAAACCCCTGGGAACACTGGGAAGACGTACAGACTCTGCGCAAAAGGCACCCCAGCTGAGAATCAAGCCGGAGGACCTCTTGCTGTTGGGCAATAACACTAAACACTGCACCACTGTGTTCTCCTTAGAAGGTTTTTATTTACTAGACCATATATAATTACTGGTAGAATACCCTTCTACAGGCTTTATTTATTTCTTTTAAAAGGTATGTACCAGCAAACAGGCCTGACTTTGAGGAACATCAGTAAATCTAGGAGGAGCAAATCTAAATCTGAAGAATGGGATCTTGGTTTTGTGTTTAATTGCAGCATTTGGGAGGTTTGACCTTATTACATATCTGCGTCCTGTCTAACGCTTGGAACAATAATGCTCCTAGAAGATACACACATCAGTGGAGCACTGCCATCTCAGAAGTACTTTAGCATTAATGAAAACTTGCAAAAGTGAGAATTTTGAAAACCACTGCTAGAAATTGCCATCAGTTACATTCAAGACGAGTCTTTTGTGGCTTGCAGCTAACAAAGTATCATATTGCAATGTCTGTTAATAACATCATTAAAAAACAGATTATGCATCAAAATTTCATTCTCTGCAACATTAAGGTCATCTGCTGTGATCAAGGGCTGGTGACCTCTAGCTTTTTTCCTCAGTCCATATCAGTGGTATGACTTTAGTGTCCTCAGCACAAACTTGTCACTTCGTGCACTAACATCCTAGCTCATCTATCATGTACAAGTACAGGATTTTTAAAAAAGGCTAGCAAGTGCTGTACCTACCAAAGTACATCACCCTGTTGTACAACAAACGTGAAATATGTCATCTCACTAAATAGAGATTTTTTCTTGAGATGGACTGCATATCACCTGTTCACCATCTCTGTTGTAATTTTAAAATGCTTCTTTAAATGAGGCATTATTCTGAGTCTATCTTAAAAAAAAAAAAAAAAAAAAACTGCCACTGTTGGAAATGCAGCCATACTGCTAACATTCGAATATACCAAGGTAATCGGAATGAGGTGTTTAGTAATGGCCTCATGCAACAGGCACTTATGACTATGATTTATCTCTCCCTGTGGCGTGCTAATTAGGTAGAACAAGCTAAGCACTTTAGACAAGACAGGGCTAAATGCTAACAGATATTGACTGGAGAGCCATGCTCTTCCAAGTGCAGAACAGATAATGGATCTTATGGTGTGGTCTCCCAGGAGTAAATCATTACTAGTCAGAGGAATTCTCTCTGACAGATTGTGCTGTATATAGTTCTTTCTGCATGTGGGCATTAGTCACATATTCACTGATGGGGTACTTGGAAAACACAGCCCACCGAACATCCTGTCTACATTTGATTAAGTGGAGTGGCTCTGTGTATCTTTTTAAAGAGACTGCAAGCTGCTTTTTTCTGTTACTGCTTTGTCATTTTATATGGTTATAGGTGCCTGTGTATTCAGGGTCACCTCAGAAGAATGCATCCTTTGGGTGAGAGTGTTAGTAACTTTCCTGCCTTCAGAGACGGTGGTAGCTAGCATTGCACCATGTCTGACAGAGGAGACGAGAAACTTGCCTGACTACTTGGTGATTATCTTATCTGCTGAGAATATGTACATCTGCAAGTGAATGAAAATGCAGTCTGCAGAAATGCTTCTACTGCATGGTCGCTTTGTCCACCTGTCATAAATGCTGTTAAGTCAAAAATGACATCTTAGGGTCTTAAGCAGTTAAGTGATAAAGGTATCAGAATTCTAAAACTAATTTGTACTTCAAGTGATAACTGCGTTAGGGCAAAAAACAAATTAAAACACAGACTGCAGAATAAATGAGACAGCTTTACAAGCCATCCAAACATCACGATTTTTAATAATTGCAAAGATCTACGCTGATAAAATTGCAAAGGACTTTTGCTCTACAAACATACCATAGAATGTATTTGATTTAATTACAATCCTACACTTACCAATTTTTAAAAGTAAAATCAACACCTCTAGGGAAGATTATGCATAATCTGGAAATTTAGTGCTTAAATCCTCTGCATGAATGCAGTTGACTGCAGAATGTTTGCATACTTTGTCAGACATCCATTTTTTAACACTGTCTGTCACTCCGTTCTGACCATCACACTGACATATGCCAGGCTGCCTAAAAGTTGCGTTTACTAGCACTTAGCTGTCCCAGTCAACATTACCAAGGTTGTTTGCAATTTCACATGGCTTAGAAGCTGAGAATATGGACTATAGTATATGCATGTGTGTGCCTGATGCGCACTCAGCTGAGGAGTGTCTTTCTGTACAATGAAGATACAAGTAAGGGTGTATGAAGATTCTTTCCTGCTCTAGTATGTTTTATAGAACTGTGTGTTGCATAAATACAGTAAGGACAAACATGCCATATTAACAATGATTGTGAGCCTTGAAGGGCAAGTGAATTCAACATTTCCATGCAAAAAGCTCAGAAGGGATTGCAAGAGAAAAATAAAAGAAAAAGTGACCCATCAGTGGCAAAAAAAAAAAAATCTTGTTCTGGCAAATACAAAAGCTGGTTGTGTGAGTACTGTATGTTGCTCAGTGACAACGAACAATGATGATACGAAAAATGTTGATATAGCATTTCAAGCCTTTGCTGGGCATGTGAATGCGTAAACAAGTTATATTTGAGACCGTGCAGAGTGTTTTCAACAACTGAGTAACAGTCTACATGAAATGTGCAAGTGCTTGAGCTTATGAACAAAAATACTAAATGGGCATTTTTGGAAAAAGACTTTCACTAAGGATAATTCTTATTGCACTCATTATGCATGTACATGTGCGCCACAAAAAGGTGTAAATTTACTCTGCATAACCATATTTAGACACAGTGCGGGACTACTTTTACCCATAAGTACTGAATATTTATACACTATGACACTCTTCGGAAATGTTTGCACTTTGATACGAGTAGTACTTGACTATAGTAACACAGTGGGGTGAACTAGCAGTTCAAGGACATGAAAGAACCACATGGAGTCAAAGCTCTTTAAATAAATACTCACTTGCATATCTGGAAATTGAAAATCTGTGTTCTTTTATCCAGCCATGCAACATTGCTGCTCAGACAGATGCACATTTCAACACATACAAAGTAATGCAAACTCTCAGACAGTGACCCCCTCCCTCATACAGTCACAGTCATGCCCCCCCCCCCCCACACACAAGCATCCACAGTACCTACCTGCTGCCACAGATGGTAATGGGTGTACACGTTAAAACTGCATGTTCATTCCCCATTGTTATGCTTGAAAATTGTGCAAACAGTGCAGAACTTTCCTTGGAATCACTCTAACTCACTATTTTGATCCTGGAGAAAAGCTTCTAGACAAAGCACATTTACACTTGCCACATCCTTCGGCACCACATTTGCATGCATGGCATTATCCAACAGATCTCTGTAGTTCTGCTTGCCAGATGCGTCACATCACTGCAGTACCACAGTAGTCTCTGGATCACAGAGCAATCCTGCAAGAAGTATGGTTATGCAGTGTGCCACATTACTGAAGATCTTCAAAGTGGTTAAGCATACATGTATACTGCTGGCTTAGTAGCAAGTTGTATTCTGATTGGCTGGTTCAGCTTACTGTTTTTGTTATATTGCTCAGCTTGTGGGCCTTGCTTTCCTTTCATATGGAGTGTTTGTAAACTGTGTGCCTGAGGTCTTTTTAGAACCAGATTTGACCTGTTTGACTGGAATTGACTCCTTTTTTCTGCCCCTTCAAACACCAGGGAAGTGTGTTCTTAATTGTTTAAAGAACCACACCCACAGACTTAAAAAAAACATGTTTCCTGAAGGAGCCAAAAGAGTAAATGTTCAAAAACAAGCTCAAAAGTCACCTTCCTTAGGGAATGAGCCATAAAACAATACTGTGAATGAACACCAACAAGAATTAAAGGGGTAAATCTAACACTTAAATGAATAATTTCCCTAAGTGACCAGTTCACTTGCACATGAAGGGGGCTGGTGGGAAAATGTCTAAGTAAATTAGCACTAAATGGAAAGAGTGAACTAAAAGTCCCTCAGTAGTAGTATGTCTTAAGTGCACAGATGCACTACAGTTCTAAATCCCCCCGTGACTCCCACAGTACTCACACAAGCTCTGAAATGCATTTCCCCAAGCCACAACTTCATTGGTCTGCTCTAGTATACAGAAGCACCAGAAATGAATCATTTTGTCAGCTAACTGCTTCTGCATCTGATCCAAGGAAACACCAGCAGTAAAAAAAAAAAAAAAAAAAAATTTAGCAGGCATCAAGCCCCTCAGTAGTCTGTCCAAGTACAATCATACACTGCAATTAAGCCTCCCCCCATGAGTCCCAAGTAAACATGAGCACTAAAATGAAACATTTGCACCCAAGTCCCTCAGTAGTATGTCCTAGTGCACACGTGGAGTACAATTAAACATGCACCCTTTCCAGGTGTTCCACAATACTCAGACAAGCACTGTAATGAAAACAGTTCCCTAGGTGACTACTGCACTAGTAAACACAAACGCACCAAAAATTAAGGATTTTCACAACCGACCCCTTGAATAATTTGCCCAAGTTAATATAAGCTCTAAAACAAAACATTAGCAACCATCAAGTCCCGTAGTAGTCTGTCAAGTACACAAATGCACTAAAACGTAACATTTGCCCCCCATGGATTCACACAAGAGCCGAAATGAATCATTTAAGTGGCGACTTCACTTGTCTGTCCTACCAGACACACGCAACGAGGGTGAAACATTTCTCCACCCTCCAGCTTCATGTAGCTCATCCAGGTATACAGGAGCAGTAAAATGCAACATTAGCATGAAAGTGCACACATACAATTCATGTGAAGCATTTGGTCTAAAGAAGTTGCACACAGTAGCCTAACAAGCCTTAAAATGTAACATTACCCCCAACAAAGACTGCACTTTTCTGCCTTTGTACTCATTAGCATGTCCATGTAAGTAGGCACAAGTACCAACTGAAATCTGTTCCCACAACTAGTATTGCAATAGGGTGTCCAAGTACACAGAAGCACTGAAATGAAGCTTTTTCCACCAGTGTGTTCGTCTGTAGTCGAAGAAACAGTACAAGCACACAAACTACATAATTTTCCAAAAGTAACCACTTCAGGATACAGGTACAGTATTACAAACCTGAAAATGGAGCAATATCCAATGCGACCAATTCCAGAGTCTCATCAGTTATGCACAAGCATTGCAAGCATCCAGTATCCACATGACTGGGCCACCTCAGTAGATGCCCAACCACTACAGTTACACATCTCTCCAGTTACCACCAAATCAGTATATCCAACTACACAGACGCACCAACAGAAATCAATTACCACAACCATGCCATCATTTGATGGTCCCTGGGAACACCAGTACTAACCTGAATAATTAGACCCTGCTGAGCCCCTCAGAGTTCACTTACAAACAAAATGAAGTTTACCAAAAAGTACCTCTCTAGTAGAGTGACTAGCTGCAATGAAGCACATAAATAGTACAATCCCTACGACCCCTCCGGTCATCTGTTCATGTTTGCACAAGCACCACAATGTAAAATTTTCCCCACCAACCACTTCAGTAGTATGTACATGTCTACACCAACACAAGCACCAAAACAGTTCCCCAAGCTAACATGTTGGTAGTACGCACAAGCACAATATAACATTTCATCCCACAATTACTCGCTGTTCACACAAGCACAAAGATGGAATATCTTCCCCCATCAAGACCATTTGTAAACATTTAAACACCAAATGAAGCATAACCCAATTGACTGCTTTATATTGTCTGTCCTTCAGTAGTCTCTTCAAGTACACACTAGCACTAGAAAGAAACATCAGCACCATAAAAGGCTCTCAGTAGTATGTGCAAGTGCACACATGCACTGCAGTTAAACTTCACCCCGCAAGAGTCTCGCTTCAGTCACACAAGCACTGAAATTAAATATCTCCCCAAGTGAACACTTCATTCGTCTGCCCTAGTACACAGAAACACCCAAAATGAAGCATTTTCCCAACCAACATTCCCACAATAGTCATATGCATGGAAAGGAAACAGTTGCTCCAGTACACACAAGCACTTACAATGAGGCATTTCCTCAGGCAACCCCTTCAGCAGTCTGTCCCAGTACTTAGAAGCACTGAAATGAAGCATTTACTCCCAAGGTGTCCTAATTTTTGGTTTATGAAACACTAATTACACATTTTCTCCAGGCGAGCAGTTTAGTAGCCTATCCAAGAACACACAAGCACTATAATGAATCATTTCCCCCAATCTGTCCATCAGTAGTCCTACAAATATTAAAATAGAAACATTTCCCAAAGGAACCTCTGCAATAGTCTGTCAGGCACATACAAACTATAAAATTTCCCCAGAAGCACCAAAGGAACACATTTCTTATAACCAGCCATGTACAGGTTTGTTTAAGTACAAACAAGCACTAAGATTTAACATTTCACCCCCCAGCTGGTCAGTCACTCTTAACACAAGCAGAAAGATGGAATATCTCGCACCATCAAGACCCTCTGTAGAGCACCAAAATGTTTTCTTTTTCTCAAGTGACCACTACATTGTTCTTCCCTCAGGTTGTCTGGTGCAAGTATACACTAGCACTTGAATTAAACATTAACCCCTCCCCCCGAGATAATTTGAAGGTACCACTTCACAATAAAATAGAGATGGTTTCCTGATAGCATGGCTTTTGCACAGAAATGTCACCTGCTACAATAAAATAGCTAAATTTGCCACCAGTCTCCCTCATAGGACCCATCACTGTTGTCATTTTAGGCAGTTAAACTGGCTTGAACTGTGCAAGTACCCAACATGCATCAAACTACAGAACATAAGCTCATTTAGCATCCAGAAAAATGCCCTGCACTACAAAACTTATTACTGCCCTACTGTCCAGCAAAAGAAGCTCCATTGTATATTTTACAAATAGTGTTGCAAGCAACTCGCTCTACTCCCAATACATTATTAAACTCTGTAATAGTATCCCCACACAAATAAAACTCTCCGACACACTCAATAGACTCTGCAGCAGTTTGCTGTGAGGGAAAGGTTAGTTTCCTTTTTATTTCTTGCATTTTGTATTACTTTATTGTATTTTTATCTATTTTGTATACTGTGATTTGTTTTCTTTACACTGTTTTACTTGTATTCTGCTTTTAACTGCATATTAAAACTTGAAAAGAGACCACAGCTCTGAGTCTTGTGAGTCGGACACATTTTTCCCACCCTTTCACCCTGTTACTGTTGTGTTCTTAAACACCACTGTCTTTCTAGATGCCTGCCCCTTATGTTAATTTGACCATATATCTCATTTACTGGCTGGTGTGAGTAAGCACAAAATTATCATTTTGTGAATTCACTCCCCTTCAACTATTTAAATGTATTGGCCATCCTAGTGTATTCCACAGTACCAGAATACCAAAGTGCCCACCGCTCTTTCACTATGTCTTGCTCTTTTAAAAATAGTGTCACTCCACAAAATCTTAACTTTTTAGACAGCTAAAACTTAAGTTACCCACTTTCATATCTAACTGCTTAGTTGCACACTGCAGTGTTTAGGATAAACCATTTTTTTCATCTTACCTTTAAGCATCTATTGCAAGACCACCAGTTATTGGAGAGCCCACATTCTGCCTCTCCGTAATCATCGTGGGATTAGTGCTTCTGTTTTCTTCTGGTGAGAGGAGTACAGTGGCATTATTTCCTGGAGACTGCTGATCACCAGAAAGCCTAATAACTGCTTTGTAGGTGACAGCTTGGAATCTGTGCTTATATTCTGATCCTGGTGAGAGTAGGAGCAGAGTGCATTGATTCCTGACTGTTTCTGGTTGGAGAGTGAGTGTCTGTGCTTAACGTAGCTGATTGATCTGGTTGCTATTCGAGGTATCTACTAGAAAAAGGCTGCAAGCCTACAGACACTTGCATCATCTGGGACAAGACTGTGGATCACCAAACAGGCCTGCATCTGTTCTTGGGTTTGGTGCTATCATTTTGCTTCTGGTGAGGGAAGAAGCAAAGGAGTATTGTATCCCAACAGAGTGAAGCTGTGGTGAGCCCAGCATTAGTGGCAAGCCAAGCAGTAGCCATTCATACAACTCCCCTCTTTTAATCATTCTTGATAAACTAATTCTTTGTTTTCAGTAAGTACTGCTTGATTTGTTTCTAACTTCAGAATATGTGCCTAAATATTTCATCCTTAAATTTTCAGGGTCTACTTATTAGTTTCCCCTCAAGTGTTTTGCAGTGCTCTGTACAGACTCAGAGACCTTGAGTGACATTTTTCCTGTAAAAGCACAATTTAAATTTCTCCAATATCTAGCTGCACACAGTACAACTAGTTTACAGTGACAAGCACTGTCCACATAGTTGCAAACCGGATACTCCTGACAGGGATTGATATTCTCACTCCAGCAGTCTAATCAATAAAAAAGGTCTGTTGCCATGGATATGAACTTTCTTACTGTCTCTGTTACGAGCTTGGTGGATGTGGGCATCTTGAGGAAATGTAGAAGTTACCTCATGTTTACTGACAACCAGTTAATTCTCAAACAAACTTATATGGTATGTAAGAGATGTATTTACACAACATCACTGGAGGCAAAGCTCTCGCATAAAAGTACTCCTAATGTTAAGATTGTCAGTAGTACACATGCTGCACCCATCGCGCATAATTCAAAGCAGACATATAGACCCATTTATACTGAGGCACTTGCATGTAACCTTCCTGAACCACAAAGACCTCCTAGACCAAGTACACATAAGAAGTACCCTCAGCAGCCGCAAACAAACTCTTTCAAATCAACACCCACATCAACACATAGAGCTACATCTCATGGAGCCTCTACCTGTAAGCCCATAAGGCAGGCCACCACATATCCAACATTCTAGTAATTGGATACTCCATCTTGTGACACACTGATGTCCCTCTCACCAGGCTGAGTAAGGAGAAAGATACAGTCAGTTGCTTATCAAGGGCTGGGATTCACCACATTATGCATGCATTCAGTTCATTGGACCACAATTACCAATATGACTCATAGTCCATGCAGAAGTAAATGACTTGAGATGTACCTCCTTAATCTATATGAAGAGAGACATCATAGAGCTCTCGGAATATGTGTCTCAGGCTGGTATGAGCCTAACATTGAGCAGCATTTTACCCTCTCCAAGGATGATGCCACAATATGAACAAAAGATGACTGACTTTAATAATTGGCTTAGTTTCTGGTATCATTTTAAGAGGGTGCAGTATTTGTCAGCGTGGAAGGAGATGGTCAACACACCACGCTGCTTTGTCAGGAATGGTCTGCACCTCTCTCCTCTTGGCTTTCGAATATTAGGTAAAACATTGTCTTTCCCCATAGTGCCCTTTTTAGGCAATGCCAAACTGAAAGTACTTCCGAAGTAGCACATACCAAAGTGAAAGGAGGAAGCACCAATAGTCACCAAAAACAACAGCAAAATGAGGCGCCTGGATAATACTGGTGTGGTCAGCATTAGTGGGCATTGTGTGTTTTTATACCCTTGAATAAAACATTATTCTGTGGAAACAACTATCCAGGCACTTCATTTTGCTGTTGTTTCTGAAGTAGCACATCAAAACCAAGAAAATCTAAAGATATTACTACTCAGTGCTAGGAGCCTAAACAAAAAACTCCACTCCCTGGAAGCTCTCTTTACCCTATGGAATGCTGTTGTCTGTGCGGTCACTGAGACGTGGTTTAAAGCTATGGACAGCACAACAGTGCAAGGTTATAATGCCTTCCATACATTTAGACCAGCTCCTTCACAGACAGGGACTAAAGGTAGAGGTGTCTCTATTTCCATCAAAAATAAATGTACTTCAAGACTGGTCAAGAAGGACAATGCACTTGAACTGCTCCATGTTCAAATCACCATAGGTAAAATCCAATACCACTTCCTTGCAAGCTATAGGTCCCCCTATTCTTCTTCTTCTTTCAGCTTCTCCCGTTAGGGGTTGCCACAGTGGATCATCTGTTTCCATTTCTTCCTGTCCTCTGCATCTTGCTCTGTCACACCAACCACCTGCATGTCCTCTCTCACCATGTCCATAAACCTTATCTCAGGCCTTCCTCTTTTCCTGTTACCTGGCAGCGTCATCCTTAGCATTTTTTTCCAATATACTCTGCATCCCTCCTCAGCACATGTCCAAACCAATGTAATCTTGCCTCTCTGGCTTTGTCTCCAAACCTTCCAACCTGGGCTGAGAGACTAATGCACTTATTCCTAATCCTGTCCACTCTTGTCACACCCAGTGCAAATCTTAACATCTTTAACTGTGCCACGTCCAGCTCTGACTCCTGCCTTTTTGTCAATGCCACTGTCTCCAACCCATATAACATAGCTGGTCTCACTACCCTCTTGTAGACCTTCCCTTTCACTCTTACTGGCACTCGTCTGTCACAAATCACTCCTGACACTCTTCTCCACCCACTCCATCCTGCCTGTACTCTCTTCTTCACCTTCCTTCCACACTCACCATTATTTTGAACTGTTGATCCCAAGTATTTAAACTCATTCACCTTCGCCACCTCTACTCCCTGCATCCTCACCATTCCTCTCTCCTCCATCTCATTCACACACATATATTCTGTCTTAGTGCTGCTGACCTTCATTCCTCTTCTCTCTAGAGCATATCTTCACCTCTCCAGGGTCTCCTCCACCTGTTCCCTACTCTCACTACAGATCACAATGTCATCTGCAAACATCATAGTCCACGGGGACTCCTGTCTGATCTAGTCTGTCAACCTGTCCATCACCATTGCAAATAAGAAATGGCTCAGAGCTGATCCTTGATGTACTCCCACCTCCACCTTAAATGCATCCATCACTCCCACCGCAGACCTCACCGCTGTCACACTACCCTCGTACATATACTGTACCACTCTTACATACTTCTCTAACACTCCTGACTTCCTCATACAATACCACGACTCCTCTCTAGGCACCCTGTCATATGCTTTCTCTAAGTCCACAAAGACACAATGCAACTCCTTCTGACCTTCTCTGTACTTCTCCATAAACACTGTCAGAGCAAACATCACATCTGTAGTGCTCTTTCCTGGCATGAAACTATACTGTTGATCACGAATCGTCACCTCCCTTCTTAACCTAGCTTCCACTACTCTTTCCCATAACTTCATGCTGTGACTGATCAATTTAATCCCTCTGTAGTTACTACAGCTCTGCACATCACCCTTATTCTTAAAAATCGGTACCAAAACACTTTTTCTCCATTCCTCAGGCATCCTCTCACTTTCCACGAATTCATTAAACAATCTGGTTAAAAACAACTCTGCCATTTCACTTAAACACCTCCATGCTTCCACAGTTATGTCATCTGGACCAACAGCTTTTCCATTCTTCATCCTCCTCATAGCTATCCTTACTTCCTCCTTGCTAATCCATTGCACTTCATGATTCACTATCTGCACATCATCCAACCTTCTCTCCCTCTCATTCTCTTCATTCATCAGCCCCTCAAAGTACTCTTTCCATCTGCTCAACACACTCTCCTTGCTTGTGAGTACATTTCCCTCATTATCCTTTATCACCCTTACCTGCTGCACATCTTTACTAGCTCCGGTCCCTCTGTCTAGCCAGTTGGTACAGGTCCTTTTCTCCCTCCTTAGTGTTCAACCTTTCATACAACTCTTCATACGCCTTATCATTAGCCTTCGCCACCTCTCTCTTTGCCATGCACCTCATCTCCTTATACTCCTGTCTACTTTCTTCATCTCTCTGACAATCCCACTTCTTCTTCACCAACCTCTTTCTGTGTATACTCTCCTGTACTTCCTCATTCCACCACCAGGTCTCCTTATCCTCCTTCCTCTGTCCAGATGTCACACCAAGCACCTTTCTAGCCATCTCCCTTACTAGCTCTGCTGTAGTTACCCAGCTTTTCGGTAACTCTTCACTGCCACCCATTGCCTGTCTTAACTCTTCCCTGAACTCCACCTCACAATTACCCTTTTTCACTTTCCACCATTTGATCCTTGGTGCTGCCCTCACACTTCTCCTCCTCTTCTGTATCACCAGTGTCATCCTACAAACCACCATCCTATGCTGCCTAACTACACTTTCCCCTGCTACCACTTTACAGTCTCCTTCAGACTGACCCTTCTACAAAAGATATAATCCACCTTTGTGCATGTTCTTCCACTTTAGTATGTCAACCTATGTTTCTCTCTCTTTTTAAAATACGTATTCACCACAGCCATGTCCATCCTTTTCACAAAATCCACTACCAGCTGACCTTCTGTATTCCTTTGCTTAACACCATACCTACCCATCACTTCCTCATCCCCTCTGTTTCCTTCACCAACATGCCCATTGAAATCTGCTCCAATCACCACTCTCTCACCCTTTGGTACAGTCATCACCACTTCATCCAACTCACTCCAAAATTTTTCTTTCTCATCCATCGCACATCCAACTTGTGGAGCATATGCACTAACAACATTCATCATTACACCATCAGTTTCCAGCTTCGTCCCCCTCTTTGACCTACCATGTATTTAAACTTATTAGAAACACTAACCATCCAACCCAATACCATATTCATGAATGACTTTAATTACCCCACTATTAACTGGGAATCCTATATGACATTAAACATACATGCACAGAGATTCCTGGATTTTGTAAATACAAATTCCTTGGACTAGATGGTCAGTACACCAACCAGGGGTGCAACCATACTGGATCTGGTCCTCACTAATATGGGAGAGTGCTGCACACCCTCTAATGTAATGCCTTCCCTGGTAAGGTCAAACCACAAAATGGTCTCCTTTTGAAGTAAAAAAAATAAAACCTTGACCCCCAGCTAAACCAGGAATATTCAGGAACTACTCTAAGGCTAACCTCCTGTTATTAAGTGAGAACCTGGCAAATTTCAAGCCCCAATAAACCATGAGAACACTTCTGCGTATGCAGAACTTTTCACAGAAACCCTGTACAAGCATTTTAATAGCTGCATAGAGGCAACTGTACCCACTAGGAAGAAGTATAAAACTAACTAAAAAAACAAGCCACCCTGGTGGAATAACAAAAGCAATCGACTGTATAACAGGAGGAAGAAAATCTTGGCAAAAATTAGGAGGTGCAGCACCCAGCAGGATAAAAGCACTCTCAAACTAAACAAACAACCCAGAGGATAAATAAAGTCTGCCAAAACCAAATTTGAGGTAAGTTTGGCCTCCCAGGCCAAGGATAACCACAAAGCATTCTTTAGCTATGTCTGCGACCTCAAGAGCAATACACAATTGTGTGCAGAGCTCATTGTGAATGGAGCCACTTATACTGAGCCAGAAGATGTAGAAAACCTCCTGGCTGATAAATTCAGCTCCAACTTTACTCCTCTCTCCCCCTCAACCTTCCCTCAGGAAATATCACAAGTATAACTCTCCCTACTATCACTAGGGAACCATGTCCTTAATGCTCTGTCTAGGACCAAGAACACTTTATCAGTGGGCCCAGATAATATCCAGGATGCCTTCTAATAACATGAAACAGGATCTTTCAGGGCCTCTGAAATTACTTAGCTTTCAGATGGGCTCTGTGCCTCATGAATGGAGAAAGGCAACTGTCATCCCTCTGCACAAAGGTGGGCCATCTACAGACCCTGGAAACTACAGACCCATAAGTCTCACTAGTCTTATATGTAAAGCCTTGGAAAGAATTATCATGGAGATGATCAATAGAGATGTAGTAAACCTCCAGACACTGGACCCAACCCAGTTTGTTTTTGTCCAGGGCAGATCATGCCTACTCAGCCTGGTGGACTTCTTTGAGAAGGTCACCAACGCAATGGATGAAGGCAAAAATCTTTCACACTGCCTACCTTGACCTGACCAAGGCATTTGACCCAATACCACACTTGGGCATTGTTGACAAACTCAAGAGGTTAGGTACAAACCCGTATGTCACCTGGTGGATAGCCAGCTGGCTCACAGGCAGGACCCAGGAAGTTAGAATTGAGGCCAGTCACAGGTAGAGTCCCTCATGGATCAGTCCTTGGACCGCTCCTTTTTGGCATTTACTTCTCAGAAGTTAAGGCCAGTGTCAGTTGTCTCTGACTAAATTTGCAGATGATTGCAAATTAGGAGCTGTCATTGAATCTCATACTGACACACATGTTCTCCAGGAAGAGCTAACACAGACAAAACAACTGGTGTCAGAGCCATGGACTAAAACTAAATGCCAAGAAATGCATAATAGTATTCTTTGGGAAGTCATCCATCTCTGGTAACTATCATATTGACAACACACCCCTTAGAGTTGACCTAGTAGTCAGGGACTTAGGGACACACGTGTCTGCAGTGGTGAGAAAGTCATTTTATGTTGCGCAACTTATAAACAAAGGTATAGGTTCATAGGTTGGTATTAGGCTATCGGCCCTAGGGCCTATGCAAGCCTAGCCATAACAATTCCCTGGATATTTCTTCCCACAATATTTACTTCTCTGGATCCTTGTCTAGCAGGGTGACTGACATGATCCCTGGGGTGAATTTCCTATCTCCCATCCAATCATCAAGGTTCCTTTTGAAGAGGGCCAATGAGGCGCTGTGCTTGACATGTATGGGCAGTCTATTCCAGAGTGTGGGGAGTCTCCGGGTCAGGAACCTATCCCTCCAGCATGTTTTGTTCATTGTGATGACAAGGTTTAGATTCCTGGAGCATGTGGCTCTGAGGGATTACCATCTAGGTCCAAGGAAGTCATTGTTCCACTATATTCCAGAGTCATCAGACCTGTTGCTGAGTGCAGTGCTCCCTTTGGTATGTACCTAACGAGGCATATTCAGCAACTGGAACATCACAGAGGTTCCTCACTAAAAGAATACAGTAATAAAGTATAGTAATATGCCTATGCTGACCGCCTCAAGGCCCTATCCCTGTATTCTGCCTCCTATAAACTTTTGAGGGGAGATCTATGCCCTGCATACAGGGCATTGTCAGACCCCACTCTGATGGACCTCCTGCATATCCACAAAACAGACAGTACCAGAATTACCATTCTAAAGACTTAAACCTTGCCTGTGATATAAATAGGAGTTGCTGGAGAGAGAGGTATATATCCCAGATACTTCTCTGTCTGTGAAACAGGTTCCTCCCTAACCCAATTCAAGTGCAACTTGGACAATTGCATGGGGAACTGGAAATTCATCACTATGTCTCTAATGCAAACAAGTAACTTGCAAATGGTTCATCTCCCAGGCCCATGCTCACACTTATCAAGGGTGTCAGAACTTGTCAGAGATTTGGGATGCATGGCTAGGCTTGAACATATGAATCTATGAATAGTTGCTCAGTAAACAATCTCTTCACGAGTCCATGTCCTGCACATGCTAATCACAATTAAGAGTCTGTGTTCACCATATGATATGCTTCAAATACGTACTCGCATCCTCTCGCTGAAATGTCAGAACAGGTTTTATGCATAACTGCTGACTGTACAATCCACTAAGTTGCACATGGGCTTTCTTTTTACTAACTTTGACATGTGCAAAACCTTAGAAAGTATAAATGTAACTACCGTTGGTGCCAAAATGTGAACAGAAATAGTAATAACTACTCTATGTTTAACTGGAACTTAGTATAATGCAATGTAAGCAAATGGAGGTTTTCTTCCCGGGCCTCCACTAAAAATAGGTGTATTACCCAATCATTAGCGGACCGGAGTTCCGATGTGGCGACCCCTAACCGGGAAAAAGCAGAAAGACACAAGAACAACCCAGTAAGACTTTCCCAGTCAACAAAGACAAATAAATGAAATTAATAAAATGTATGCATTTGTAGACTAATATTTGCTGTAGTTTACATTGCCAGTTTTTCTTTTACCTGAAAAAAAGGAATATTGCAGTAAAATTAATTAATTTACTTTAATTGCTAGAACACCTCTCAACCTCTTAATGCAAGAAATCTGGTTAAAGCCAAAAAAATAAATGGTGGGACAAAGGGCAAAAAGTAGCTACAGGTGTTAAATACTGCTCTTTTAAACTTAAAACTTTGCTAGTGCAGGATTTTGTTAGCATGCATTTTCCGAAAGAAATGAATTCTGAAACTTGAATGCATGTCATTGAAGGATTTCAGTCCTCTAAGATTTGCCAGTAAAACACAAATATTCTGAGGAAACAGACCAACAAATATGAAGAAAAATCTGGACATGCAAAAGAACTGTACAGTTGAGAGGAACCTCTCTTAGGTCTGTGAACCCTCTACACACTCATGCATGCCTGCACATACTCACACATTCGCATACAGACAGGCGCTCACAGTCGCAGTCAAGCACAGTCACATACATGTAATCATATACTTGCAAATCCACACTAGCTCACACTCGCATACACACACTCACTCATGCATATGCACTCCTGTACAGTTATGTAGACTCGCACGCATGCACTTGCACACACTCGCTTACAGACAGACTCATTTACGCAAGCACTCATGCCCACCTGCATATGTATATGCACTTGGGTACAGACACATACATGCACTCACGGAGATCGCAGACAACCGGATATGCGCACGCGCACACACACACACACACACACACACACACACACATTTTATCTTGTTTTTATGTCCTTTTTCTCTTTTCTTTGGTATTTAACAAAAAGGTTTGAGCCAGGAACTGGGGGGGGGGGCACATTTCTTGATTTCAGAGAATCACTCATACCCCCCCTCGCCCTTTGGTTCTGGTGCCCTTGTTTTTAACAGTGACAGAGTACAATTACTCACTGCATTCTGCTGGTTAACTGCTGCAAGGAGACAAACCTGTGCTTCCAGAAAAGAGCAGTTTTACAAAGAACCTTGTAGTGGAAGTTAGTAGCAGTGAGTGATACCTTTCAGCCTCTTTATTCAAGAATTTGAGGCAAAAAAACAGCATGCCGAAGAACAGAAAGCAACGACGGGTATTAAAACAGAAATAAAGACGTGTGTCCATGCAGCAAAGCAGCCACAGTAACTTCACTCATCAAAAAACAGAAATGTTCTTGTTGCGTTCCCCTTGTTGGAAAAATCTCATTAAAGAAAAAAAAAACATTTTCTGTGCTTTTACTTATTGTACCCTTGAACCATTCTGATACTGCACTTCTCTCAGCTGGTGTTTGACTTCAATGATAAGTAAATGCCCGGGTAGGGGAATGCTACGTAAGCATTTTTTTTTTTTTTTTTTTTTTTATGAGCAAAGATAAAGTGCAAAATTTGGACAAATATAGAAATGAATGCCAGCAGACAACCAGCAATACATACACTTCGTAACCATACCTCTCAACCTCTTGGTGCTGGAAATCTGGACAAATCTTGACAAAGTGGGGGGACAAAGGTCCAAAAATAGGAACAGGTTTTAAATGTTGCTGATATAAATTTAGGAGCTTGCTAGATTAATGGTTTGTGTTAATAGGCTTTTTTTGTAGGATTTGAAGTCTGAAATTCAAATGTATATCATTATTAAGGGACGTGAATCCTCCGGTCATCCCAGTGATTTGCCAGAAAATCACAAATTTTATGAAGAATAGACCACAAATATGAAGCAAAAATCTGGACATTCTGTGTAAATCTGGACAGTTGAGAGGTATGTCCGTAACTAATGTAACATTACTACAAAACCCTAAACACAAAGTTACCAAACACACTATAGTAATGGCAACACACAGTTTGCATTTGGGCAGCAGGTATGAGGATTTAATTAATGTAAATATGCCATGTGCTAACCCTAAATGTAAAGTTACAGTGCACAGTATTGTAATGGCTGCACGTGGTTTCTGTTTAGGCAACAACTATGTGGATTGATTGTAAATACACCACGTGCTTTGTGTTGCATTTGTACTGTAGAAAAATGGCTAAGAACCAGCAATTTTGGTAGAAATGGTATTTGCTGTGACAAGATAAGGACGCTTCATGGAAAAAAAAAAAGCTTTAATATAAATTTAAATTAACTTTGTTCTAAGAAGATTAAAGGATTACAATGGGATTCTTTTTGTAGGAGCACTAATTATCGATAAAAAATATAAAGTGAACATTAGGGAAAGCATGGAGAAGCAATAGGAGCAGTTCTCTGAATAAAATAATGGTAGTGCTTATTTAGCACACAGCAGACCAAGATTAGCTTTCCTATGGTCCGATGACAAGACACTCTGCAGGCAACAGATTAAAGAAGTTGTTCCTGACTTGAAAGAGAGCCTTTCAAACACCTAATGGGCATGGCCAGGACTAGGGAGCAGTGCCATCATGGAATGGGTGGCTGTAGGCATGCATTCTGTACAATCATAGGTTCATAGGACAATACTAGGCTGTTGGCCCAGAGGCCCTTATAAGCCTAGCCAAGAATTTTACCCATGTTCCCAGAAAGTCAGCACCTGATTTCCCTGTCCAGCAGGGACACAGGTGGGATCCCAGGAGTATATTTTCTGTTTCCCATCCAGTCGTCCAGGTTCCTGTTAAAGAGGACTAGTGAGTTACTCTGCTTGACATGTTCCACAGATGGGGGACTCATTGGGACACAAATCTATCCCGCCAACAAGTGCTATTAATGTCACAGACCAGGTTGAGAACTTGCGTGCAGGTTGCGCGAGTGGAGTTTGACTTACGGATATGCAGCAACTCCATCAAGGTTGAGTCGGAGACTGCCTTGTATGCCAGACACAGGTCACCTCTGAGCAAGTCTGTACAAGACTGAGTAGAGGGACAGGGATTTTAGCCTATCTGTATAGGATAGGTGTTTGAGACCCTGGCTTTTCCTGGTCAGGAACGTCTGTGGTCTCTCCAACTGCTGCATATGCTTGGCAAAGTACATGCTGAAGGGGGCCTTGTACTCGATAATGGGTCTGATAAGGGAGGAGTACAGGGATGTTATGACCTCCTTGTTCCTGGATAAAATACCCTTACTTATGAGGTGAGCCAGTAGAAAGCCTTCCATACAACGGAGGCAACATGGTGGTCAAAAGTCAGGTTGCTATCAACCTGGATGCCCAAGTCCCTCATGACTGATTGCGTGCTTAGTACATGGTTATTAATGTCAAAATTAGTGGGGATGACATTTTTCCTAAAGAGAATATGATGCATTTCTTGGTATTCAGTTTGAGGCCATGCTTCTGGCACCAGTCATTAGTTTGGTTAAGGGGCCTTCTTGAAGGATGTTCACATCACTAGGGGAATTTATGACCGTACCCAGCTTGCAGTCATCTGCAAACTTGGTCAGCCACAGACCACTGGTTTTGGCTTGCACCTCAGAAAAGTATATCTCAAACAGTAGGAGCCCCAAGACTGATCCTTGGGGTACGCTGCTTGTTACGGGTTTACTATTAGAGGTGTCTTCCCCTATTTTGACTGAGTGGGTTCTATCAGTGAGCCAGTTAGATAACCATCTGGTAACATATGGGTTGATGCCTAGCTGGGAGAGTTTATCTATTATGCCCAAGTGGGGAAAAGTGTCGAAGGCTTTGGCTAGATCAAGGTAGGTGGAGTGCATTGTCTTGTCCTCATCCATGGCTTTGGTGACAAACGGCGACCAAGTTTAACAGGCATGATCACCCTTTGACAAAACCAAACTGTGTGGGATCAAGTGTTTGAAGGTTGCCTATGTCTTTGTTTATAAGGTCCATGATCATGCGTTCCATGGCCTTGAAGATCAGGCTAGTTAGGCTGATGGGTCTCTAATTACCTGGGTCAGTGGATGCTCCACCTTTGTGCAGAGGGATGATGGTGGCTGTCCTCCATTCTGCTCTGATGAAGCTGGTGCACAGGCTTTTGTTGAATAGGGTCCCTAGTGGTGCTGAGAACTCTTGCCCGAGTTCATGTAAGACACAGTCAGGGATGTTGTCAGGTCCCATGGAGGCTGTATTTGTTTGCCTTTGAGAGGGCATTAATAACCTGCTCCATGGTGATGAGGGGAGGGGGGGATGTCCTGGTTTACTGATGGGGGGGGGGGGACAGGGGAGTGAAGTCTTCACTGAACTTGTCTGCCAGCAGGATGGCTATATATATGGCGTTTGTGTATGTGGTATTCTTGACCACCAGTTCAGAGCAGATTTGGGAGTTACCTTTGAGATTGCAGACATAAGCAAAGAAGGCCTTGCGATTGTCCTTGGTGAATGTGGGCAATTTGAATTCGAAGTTAGCCTTAGAGGATTTCACCAGTGATCTTATTTGCTTGTTCAGACAAAGAAGAGATTGCTTCCAACTTAGTACCTGCTCCTTCTTGGTTCTGGACAGCAATTTTTTTCCTTTTATTATAGAGTTTGTTTATTCCTGCTGTCCACCAGACAGGTTTACTCTTCCTTGAAGAAGATTATTTGGTCTTGTCCGGTATTGCTTAATCCATGCATCAATATAGGTGCTCAGATAGTTTTTTGGTTTAGGCTTGGACATTAGTACTTGATTCAACTGAAGGGATGGTGGCTGTGAAGCTGCTTATACCTGCTCTCAGGAGGTTGTAGTCAGCTTTGGAAAAGTTTTTTTTGTTCGACCCTGGTGGCGGGGGGGAGGTGATAACTTTGAAAATGATTGCTTTATGTTCGGATCTTACCAAGGAGGATGACACTGTAGGGGTCCTGCAATGACTACTCATATTGGTTAGTAACAGGTCCAGGATATTTTCACCTCTTGTGGGGTGTCGACCAGCTGATCCAATGCATTGGCATTGACAAAGTCAAGGAATCTCTGATCATTCGTGTTTGAGCTGGAATTGGTCTTCCACTCTATGGTGGGTAGTTAAAGTTGCCCAGGATCAGGGTAGAGGGTTGAATCTTGATGGATTCAAGCAAGTCCAGATAGGTGGAGTGGACCTCCTGAATCATGGTTGGCGGTCTGTAGCTAACTACGATTTGAATAGGTGTTTTGTCAATAGTTAACTGCACTTGGAGTGTCTCCTGTGTGTCATACTGTTTGATCAGGCTGCAGGTGTGTATGTATGTCTTTGATAAATATTGAAACTCCACCTCCTTTGGCTTTGTAGCCCTCTGTTTGGGGGTCTGAAAGTATGGTATGGCTGGGGTGCTCTCCACAGCTTTGAACCAGGTTTCAGTGACTTCACAAATGTCAGAATCTTCCAGGTGCAGAGTGCTTGCAATGAGTGCAGTTTCATGTTAAGACTCCTAGTGTTTAGTTAGCATGACCTTTAAATTTCGTTTAGAAGAATTTTTCACTTTGGTAATTTTGTCCTCATGACTTTGCCTAAAAAGGCTCTATGGTGGAGGCAAGAGCCTTTGCTAGAAGCCTGAATCCCAGGGGAGACAGATGAAGGCCATCTCTGACAAAGCATCATGGTCTGTCAATCATGCCCTCCCAGGCTGTCAGGTACTGGATCCCCTTTGAATGACACCAGAAACTATGCCAATTGTTAGTCCATCATTTTCTGTTTGTACTGAGACATCATTCTGGGTGATGGTAGGATGCTGCTTAAGGCTAGGGACATACCTACCTGGGTGCTGCTTAAGGCTAGGGACATACCTACCTGGGACATGTATTCAGCGAGCTCGTCTCAAGTTATTCAAACCAACATGGACTATGACAATCATAATGGTACCTGTTGTTGAGAGACTTGAGTGTGTGAGTGATATGGTGGATTCTAGCACCTGACAAGCAACTTAACGTGACTTTCCCCTTGTCTAGCCTGGTGAGGGGCACATCTGTGTATTTCACGATAGTCTCCAATGTTGAGTTTGTAGCTGGGCATTAAAGGCTGTGAGACACAAGCATGTGCACTATGTGTGGTGCTTAGTGCAGTGGGTTATTGTGTGTGTGTGTGTGTGTGTGTGTGTGTGCTTTTGCCTCTGAGCTCTCTCTTGTTTAGGTATGTTTCTGTTGAGAACCTCCACATATGTAGGAATGTACTGTACGGGTGTGGGTGGTGTTAGGGGGGTGTGGTGTTTGTGCAGACAACTGTGTCAGAGCTGAATTACTGGCTTGTGATTGAGACAGCAAGGATTCTAGGTTCTAAATGTAATTCCATCTCTCACATATTGTGTTCCTAGGTAGTAGAAGAAGAGGGGTGTACATGTACATGAGGCAGTTGCTACACTGTCTCAGTATCATCAAGATTAGCAGGAGAAACAGGAAATTGTCCATCCATGGTTGTCAGAATCTGTGGTAGAGAGAGAGAGGTAGGATCCTATCAGAATTGAGTACCTATAGGTGTGAGTAAGGCTGGATAAAATCACAGTAGTTGCAAAGGAGGGTGTCAGTTGCACAGGAGTGCTGGTAAGGGAAAAAAATGCACCTGCGATACCTCGCAGTTGGTTAAAGCAGCACAGAAGTAGTGCGCAACAAGCAAACAAGCACAACATCCTGCAAACACAGGGTATAAATACCAGAAAAGATGGAAGAATCTAGAAACTCAAATTACTACCCTATCCTGGTAGCCCCTGCTCTTTCAACCAATCACTCATGCTAGAGAAGATGAGGCAACCCTTTTACTCTCCCTAACAGCGAAGACAAGACACTACCAGTAGAAGATGGCTGCATGAAACACAAGAAACTCAATAAGCAAATCAACCAGGCCTGGATAACAGCAGGCTGCTATCCAGGCTATGCTACCTTACTAGAACACAGAAACCTCACAAAAAGTGCACAGAAAAGCGCAGATAAAGCACTCACAAACAGAAAATAAAACTCTCTGTATGAAAAAGCAGTTTACAGTTAATTCAATAAAAATGCAATTGCAGTAATGAAATACTATCTAGCAATGAAAATACAGTTAAAACAGTACAAAAATGCAGTGAAACGGTAAAAAAAAGCTTTATAACAGTGCAAAACTTAGTAGTTTAGCTGTATAGCACAACTATAAGTGTTAAGTGAATTTACTGAAATAAATGTGAGAAAAAACTTATTCTGCTCTTGGAGCCTCAGGGAATTTCTGCTTTGTCACAGTGATGAATCACCACTCCGCAGCCTGGTAAAAACAAGCGCAGCCCCCTGCAGACACAGGGTTTAACCAGAAAAGATGGAAGAATCTAGAAGCTCGAATTACTACCCAATCCTGCTAGCCCCTGCTCTTTCAACCTATTACTTGTGCTAGAGAAGGTCGGGCAACCCTGTTACTCTCACTAATAGTGAAGATATGAGACTACCAGCAGAATATGGCAAAACAACCAGGCCTGGATAACAACAGGTCTCTTTCCAGACTGTGCTACCTGACTAGAACACAGAAACCTCACAAAAAATCAGTTTGGGGGGAGGGGACATTTAGCAAACTACAACTAATATATGCATTTCAGAGACTGAAACAAGCTTTCCCATGCCACAAGAATTGTTTTTTAAAAGTGAAAGTATCTCAGTATGGTAAGGCAGTTTACTTTCTGATTAAAACAGTTGGATTTGCAGCTTTTAAATGCTGCAATGATCATTGCTTGTAAGGGGATTGGGAAACAAGGATAAAACATCCTGAAATGTTGAGCATTTGGAAACAGAATCCAGTTGTGTACATCAGAGACATTTTTTTTCTGATTCTAGTTCATATCACCAATTAGGTATCACTTTGTGTGGGAGCCATCTTCTAACATTACCTATTCTCATAAAATAGTCATTAGCAATCTGTTGACGTTCTTAGAGTTGAGATTAAGTTCTGTCCAGCAAGCAGTAGTTTGTCAGTGTTTGGAAGCCATTTTGGAATATTGCTAGTGCTAGGCCATAGTTAGTTGTGCTCTGTGCCCTTCAGGGCCGTTGCTAGTATTTTGGGGGCCCTCAGCAAGTTTCAAGTTGGGGACCCTACCCAGGAGAATATAAAAAGTGTTACCATATTGCCATCACGCCTCCTTACCTAACAAGCTCATGCAGCACCATTTAACAATCACTGTGTAGCGTTACTACATTCAGACCATTAAAAAGACTTGAAATGTCAAGGTACACACTGGCTGGCATTTAGTACCAATATTACATTATGATAAGCCCCTGTACCACAGTAAGATAGCCACTCACAATGGTACACACACACGCACACTGACTGGGACTGCTCAGTGGTGCAACAGTTAACTTTGTCACCCCCTCAGCAAGAGGTTTTCTGGTTAGATTCTCAGCTGGGGTGCCTTCTGTGCAGAATCTGCATGTCCTCCCTACGTTCTTATGGTTTCCTCCCACATTCCAAAGACATGCTTCTGCAGCATTTCTCCCTGGGCCTCTGCTAAAAATAGGCTCTGTCTTAGTCGGACTTTCCCAGTCAACGAATGTTAAATAAATAAAATTTAGTACCAATAAATTATGACAAGCCGCTGTACCACAGCAAGGTAGCCCCACACAGAGGTTCACACACTGACTGGCATTTAATACTGTTACATTACGACAAGCCCCTGTACCACAGTAAGGTAACCACTCACAAATGCACACACGCACTGATTGGCATTTAGTAGTAATGTTGTTACATTATGGCAAGCCTCTGTCCAGCATCAAGGTAGCCAGTCCCATAGAGGTACACGACACCCACACAGACTCTCTCACACAGGACAGAAGATACTAGGCAGACAGTTACACAGACTCGCAGACAGGACATGGACACCCACACATGATGGGCAACACTACAGTAAGACTGAACATTAATAATTTAAAATACTAGGCTTATGAACTAATAATGATGCTAGAATAAGACTTTGCAGTAGCATGCATTGTGTGACCTCACATTTTTGAAGAACAGACCAAAACTAACAAACATCTCTTCATTGTACAACATTCTCTCAGCCCCTACCAACCTCCTAACCTCTCAGCATAATTCCAAAGCTGAAAATAACTGCAGAACAAAGGTATAACATCAAGGATAGTTACAAACATTGCTATGATAAACGTAGAAAGATATTAGAATAACCGGGATTGCATTAGCATTCATTACAATAATCAGTACATTCTGCAGAATTCTTAGTCCCCCCAAAAGTCTCAGCACAGTTCTAGAGGAGGTACAAAAAAACAAACAAAAAAAAAAAAAAGACATGGGCGTAACATTAGGGGGCTTAAAACATTGTGGTTATAAACTAATAAAGATGGTAGGATGGTAGAATAACAGATTTTTCCAGTAGCATGCATTGTGTGAATTCACATTTATGATGACTAACAAACCAAAAATACAGGTTAAACATCAAACATTGTGCAACATTCTCACAGCCCCGACCCCTCTCTTCTAACCTCACAGCTTAACAATTCCAGACAAAGCTCAAAAAACAAAAAGAAAATGCAGAACAAAGGCATAAAGATCAGGGATAGTTTGAAACTTTGCTATGATCAACTTTGATAGTAGAACAGGGGTTGCACTGGCACGCATTAAGACATCAGTGCATTCTGCAGAATTGTCACAGCCCTTACCACCCCCCCCCCCCCGTATCTTAGCACAATAAATCTGGATGAAGTGAAAGTAAAATAAAAACGCAAAGGCATAACATAAAAAACAATGTGCTTATCAGCAAATATAGATGCTGGAACAACAGATTATGAAGTAAAATGCATTGCGTAACCCCACATGTTTTAATGAAAATAGATAAATACCAGGCAAACATCTGAATATTGCACAACATTCTCGCAGACTATAACCCCCCCTACCAACCTGTCAGCACAATAACTCTAGACAAAGCAAAAAATTATCATAGAACAAAGGCGTACCATCAGGGATAGTTGTAAACGCTGCTGGTATACACAATACTAATATAACAGGGTTTGCATCAGTATACGTTAAAAGAGCAGCTGTGCATTCTGCAACATTCTCACAGCCACTAACTTCCCTTCCAACCTCTCAGCACAATAATTCTGGGCAGAGCAAAAAATGATCATAGAACAAAGGTGTAGCATCAGGCATAGTTGTAAACATTGCCGGTATACACAAAACATACTAGCAGAACAGGGTTGCTTTGGTATACATTAAAACATCTATATATTCTGCAGCATTCTCACAGCCACTGTCCCACCACTACCAAAATTTCAGCACAATTGTACACAAAACAAAAATGCAATATTGAATATTCTTATGCAAGACTAGATAAAAAAAAAAAACTACAAATCTGGACATTAATTACAAACGAGCCTTCCTTCCTCAGTCTCTTAGCAGAAGAATTCTGGACAAAGATGAAATAAAACTGTTACAGCCACAACCCCCCCCCCCCCCCCCCACACACACACACAAATCATCTTAGCGTAAGAACTCTGCAGAAAAAAAGTTATACAATCCTCTCCCTAGGTCCCCCCCCCAGCAAAAAATAAATTTAAAAATAAGCCCAGCAACTTACCTTTCCTGCAGTTGATAGAAGGCTGCTACTAATCCTCTGCTTGCTTCTACTACACACAGACCAGACCTGTTCAGCCCTTTTAAATTGCTCTCAAAAGGACCGTTTTTCATATCTTTTAGAAATTGCCCTTACAAGGGCAGTTAAAATACAGCTGCTTTGCTGGCCCCAAGGTCGTTCCAGCAAAAGCTGCATCCTCCATCCATCCTCACAGCATACCTCTCAACCTCTTAGCATGAAATATCTGGTCAAATCCAAAAATTATAGGGGTACAAAGGCTTAAAAATAAGGACACTTTTTAAATATTGTTCATATAAACTTACAAACTTGCTTTCAGACTTTGCTTTAGCATACACTTTTCTGAAGGATATAAAGTCTGAAACTTAAATGTATGTGTCATTACTCAATGTATAAGAAAACCACAAATTTTATGAAGAACAAACCAAAAATATAAAGCAAAAATCTGGATATTCTTAAAAATCTTGGCAGTTCAGATGTGTGCCTAACGTCGACAATCAAAAGAACTGACCCAACAGACCACATATTACAATATAACCAATCAGGAAGCTACAACTTGCTTCTTGACTGCTGCAGCCAATCAGATCCCTTGCTTCACAGAAGCGGACCTGATTGAGAGCAGCTGACAAGTAAAGAAAGGGACCTGAGTGGCTGCAGCCATCAAGGAAGCAAGTTCTTTCAAGGAAAAAAAAAAAGTGGAATCGTGCGACGGTGCTGCCGAATGAACGAGGTGCCAAGCAAGGAGTGGAAGCAATGTTGAAACCGGCGGCTGCTTCATATGAGGGCCATCGTACGTGGAGAGATAATCGGGGGCTCGCCGCGGGTTTGGCGGGTGCCTAATGCTGGCTATGGTGCCCTTCAGTGTTCATTGCAACCACTTAAGCAGACTCATTTCTGCTATAGTAGTTTCTGTACTAGCTGTGTTCTCACATAACTTGTGTGTTCACAGTTAAACTAAACTGTTTTTGACTACTCAGAATTAACTGTCTTCATTTAGCTTGGTTGCTTCTTGCATGGTCTGCACCTAGCCAGGCTATGAACAGTATTCTTTGAACACTTAGGTTAAGCTAAATCCAAGACCACCTGGACAAAATGGATAAGAAGCATGGTTACATTTTTTCTGTTGCCAGCCTTATAGCATCTGGTACACTTAGACAATGTAGGAACTGCCATAGTGTCACAGGCAGTGAACTTCTGCTTGACATAATTCAGTCTGTGAGAGGTACAAATATTTATGCAATCTGGAGGCATCACTTTCACCGAATGGTAGCCTATGGACATTGCACACTACCACTAAAATCTCATCACAGCCACACTAAACTGAGTTATGCTGAGGCTTAAAAAAAAAAGTAACTAGTAAAGCCTCTTGTGAATGATAAGACCAAGTCTCAGCAGATATCGACTACCGCATCAGCACTGCACTTCCACTTTGTAAATGATCACCAGGTGCTAGAACTGCCAGAAGCAACACAAAGTGCACAGAAAAGGAGATATTCAAAAAATGACAAGTCCAGCACTAGAAACAATCAGGTAGAGAAAGGGGCTGGTAGAACGTAAAAGCCTTTATTGAAACAATGTGAAGGCAGGGTCTGCTAAAATGGTGTACCAGTTTTGAAGGGGTCTATATTATATCCTCGAATGCTTAAAAAAGCAAACGCTGATTGATCTAACTTATTTTTGTGAAACTGCAAAATATCAAAGCAGCAGAAACTCAAATTTTTTCCTAGGGAAAGAATTCGGTTGTCCGTTTCTGTTGCTTCGGTATTTTCAGTGTTATGGTGGAAAGTTACTGGTCAGATTCAGGTAAGTGTGCGATTGTGTGGATGTGAGTGTTAGGGTGATTTAGGTGAGTTAGGGTTAGGGCTCGGGTTAGGTGTGTGTGCGATTGAGTGGACATGAGGGTTAGGGCGGATTTAAGTGAGTTAGGGTTAGGGAGCGGGTGAGTTGAGTGTGCGATAGTGACGGACCTTAGGGTTAGGGTTTGAGTTAAGGTAAGTGGGTAGTTGGTGGTGTGTGCATAGTTTAGTGTAGGGTTAGGTATCCGATTTTAGGTGTATGTGTGTGGATTTCTGTTTGTTTGGTGTGCTTGTGTTGTGTGTATGTGTTTTGGATCAGCGATTTTTTTCCCTGGGAAAAAAATCGCTGATCTGACAGTTCGAGAATGTAAGTTTTCGCTTAAATTAGGTCGATCAATCAACGTTCGCTGTTTTAAGCATTTGATATAATATGGACCCTTTTGAAGTTAGTACTTAATACCAGATCTGATGTGAGGATTAGTCCGATTGCAAAGCCACGGAATGCTCAAACCTGACCTCATAAACTAGGATAACTAAATCCTTATCGGGCTAGACCCACATCAGATTGACTTTGTCAAAGTTAAATCTTTCCTACTCAGTTTAGTTATTGAGAGGGTTACACAGGCTCCTGGCAGTGAGCATTCTGTTCACACAGTTTATTTTTGGTTTGGTCAAAACATTTTGCACTATATCCCATGCTGGCATTGTGAATAAGCTAAGTGCCTTAATAGTAGATCCATGTGTATTGAGGTGGATAGCCAACTGGCTGAAAAGATTGAACCCACATTGTTAAGGGGGCAGACCCTCCTCCGAGAGTAAGAAGGTAGATAGTGTTCTGCCTCATTTTTCAGTACAGCGATCCCTCCTTTTTTGCATCTGCTTCTCCAGTTTCCAGACCAGGAATCTTAACATTTGGTTAGCTAAGTTTGTAGATGACTGCAAACTGGGTGTTATAGTCAAATACCTGACTGATATCCATTAATTATAAAAGATGCCAACTCTCCTAAGCAACTGGCAAACAGATATAGGGCTAAAATTAATGGGAGAACAGTGTAGTATTGTCTCATTTTGTAAACTCTCTCCCTCAATGTACAGTATAGCTAGTACCCCACTCTAAAATGGTAATGTGGTCAGGATCTTGGAACCTGGGTTGTTAATTCCCTCACATCTGACTACCATCTAACAGCCGTAGTCAGAAAATGCTATTTAGCACAACTAATATCTAAAGTCATGTAATCCAGGTCACAAGAAGTTATCATACCTCTTTTTATGCAGCCCTAATTAGACTAATTACTGAGTACAACACCCCCATTTCGATTGTGTCTCTGTAGACATCATAAACAATTGGACAGTTCCTAGACGTTTCTAACCAAGAACTAGGAAATGCTTTAAGTTGTATTGATTTAGTCTGTCTTGTATAGGCTGTTGCATAGTGATCTGTGACTTGCGTTCTCTGTCATTAGGAACATCCTCCTCCTCGATCTCCTGTCATATCGATCCACTAATACAAGCACAAGGAACTTGTCCACCCAACAGCTGTTTCACCTCTGGAATAAAATTTCTCTAAGTTAAACATAGTGATATCCCTGAACCCTTTAGATTATACCTGCATGCCTGGATGGGTGCCCATAATTTTACTCCATGACTGACATGCTTTGCCCTTCTTGAGAAGGGGAGTACATCATGAAGGTGGGCATCAAGAAGGTGCTTTGTGACTTAATTGCCTTATATTTCCTGTGATCACATATGTGTCTGTGTTGTGGGTGCTGGAGCTAAGTATTAAGAGCCTTTTCTCTTATCAAGAATGTTTTTAGGAAGTAAAAAATAATCCTATGCAGTTACATTATGCATTTATCTGTGAATGCAAATAAGTTATGTAAAAGAAAATAAAATGTGAAAATTCCAGTAAAGCCTGTGAGCAGAACTGGCAAATGACATTTTAGTTAAGTGGCATATTGTATTGCCCGTGTAGATGGTTTCAACACTAGTGTCAATGACTGGTCAACACAGTACAGCGTGCAGTTGCAGTGTGAATATCACAAAGCTGGACACAAAGGAGATCTCAATCTTTTGTAATGCTTTGGGATCTACAGTATGTAGTACAGTTGTGTAATTAAACTTACTATCACAGTGTATGCTCAAAAGATTACTGCTGCAGTAGCCTTGGGTATATGGGTTATATTTTCTGTAGGACAGAATATCTGGCTAGCTTCCAAAACTTCAGGGCACCTTCCGTCTGCCTAAACCATCTTTACCTCGAACTGAGCTGACTAAAAAGATAGGTTTGATCTTCAAGCCTTTCAGAGCATTCATGCCAACAGAGAGAGGGAGGTTGAGCCCTGAAAGGACAACGCTAGGAGCAGCAGAGCATTCATGCCAACAGAGAGAGGGAGGCTGAGCCCTGAAAAGACAACGCTAGGAGCAACAAAAAAATAATGTCCGCACTCTGGCCTAAGCAACACACCAAAAAACAAAAGGGATGAAGGGAGGGAAGGGGCGGCTACTGCAGCAGTGATCATTCGAACGTCTGCTGTTGTGCCAAGTTCACCTACACAGCTGTACTTAGTCTGTTGTGGCACAGGTTGTCCCTTCCTTTTAGATTCACAAGAAATGAACTATTGATCCAAAGATCTGAAAGATTTACTTCACTCCTGATGCTGCCTGAGTTGTCTATGGACATCCAAGATAGGGCGTATTCTTTTTTCCCCCATTTTTCGGTTCAGGAAAGAAAATGGAGAGATGGGTGGGTTTTGTTAAAGCAAACTCTGATAGCACCTTAGGCGTAACAGAAGGATTAGTTCTCAAAGCAACCTGTGGAAAATGAGATAGTCGTTTCACCATAAGAGCTTGCAACAGATTCTCTTCTTGTAGAGATCATACAAGTAAAACTGTTTTCCATGTTAAGAACCTAAAGTCAGCCAGGTTTACTGGTTCAAATGGAGCAAGTGTTAGCTTCTATAGCAGCAAATTAAGATCCCAAGGAGGAGCCACCATTTTTATTGGAGGTCTCTTAGCAAAACCCATTTCAAAAACATTTTGACACAAATGTGGTATTGTTTGTAACAACTTGTAGAGGTCCCAGGGACCAAGGATGATTCATAGAGTTAAGTGTCTTGACTAGGGCAAGCATCTCTTTTATGTGCTTGCATCTGTCTTTGGTGCCACACACAATTTGCACTGTTATGTCTCCTGAAACTGCTCCCCAAGCAAAGTCCAAGGTGTGTATGGTGACTTGCTGCTTTGGAACAGGGAGGAAGAAGAGGAGACCCAAACTATTTAAGGATATTTGTAATGTCCACAAGTGATTCCTCTTCTGACAAACCCCAGCACTCAGATTTGAAAAGTCAAAGGATATTGCTAGGACCAAAGAGATTTTACATACCATTGTATCTTTCCCATGTGGTTTCTTGCCAGGGGTATCGTGATAATCATAGATGTTGTGAGATCCAAAATCCTGAGGTACTCCCTCACAGAGACAAAAGTCTGAGTAGAAAACCGTAGTAGATCTAGATAAAGATTTTTTTCCCAGTGGAAGAAAAGCTGTTTAAACTGAGGTGTCTAGCTGACACCCCAGGAACACTATTCTGTGTGATGGAGTCAAAAAAGACTTTTGAACATTCTCTTGGAATCCCAGCTTGTGCAAGAGATCTCTCCCATGTGAGAAATTCCTGACACTTTGAAAAATACTTTGCAAAGATAAGCAAGTAATCAAAGTATGGAAAAATGTGAATACCCTGTGGCCTGCAATGAGCTGTAACTGGAGCTAAACTCTTTGTGAACACTGTTGGTGCAGTGGATAGTCCAAAGGGTAAGGCAGAGAATTGATAATGTGATGCAGGCACACACAGCCTTAAGAAATTCTTGAAATTTGGATGAATAAGGATGTGATCATTAACACACACTTTGTGGTGCAAAAGGCAGACCTTGTGGCACAATGCTAGCTCGTCTGACTCCAGATCTGAAGATTGCATGTTTGAATCACATCAGGGTCATCTTATTGCCATTCTAGTATGTTGACATTCTAACACATAAAGTTAGGTTCCACATGTCATTTTTTGGCCTTTTTTAGTGGGACCACTAAACGTACATAAAAATGTATGAAATGAAAGTGGTGTGCCTCAGAAAAATGATCCTCTACACAAAAATGGGCCAGCTACAGACCCATAAGTCTCACTAGTTTGTTATGCAAAGCCATGAAAAGAATTATCTTGGAAATGATCAATAACGATATAGGAAACCTCCAGACAATGGACCCAACCCAATTTGTTTTCCTTAAGGGCGAGTCATGGCTATTCAACCTGGTGGACTTCTTTGAGAAGGTCACCAGAGCAGTAGATGAGGGCAAAATGGTTCACACTGCCTACCTTGACTTGGCCAAGGCATTTGATGCAATGCCTCACTTGAACATTGTTGACAAACTCAAGAGATTAGGTATAAACACTTATGACACCCACTGGATAGCCAGCTGGCTCACAAACAGGACCCAGGAAGTTTGAATTGGGGAGTCCACCTCTAGTAAGAGGCCATTCACACATGGAGTCCCTCTGGGATCGATCCTGGAACGATCCTGGAACTGCTCCTTTTTGGCATTTATTTCTCTGAAGTTAAGGCCAATGTCACTGGGCATCTGGCTGACTAAATTTGCAGATGCTTGCAAATTAGGAGCAGTCATAGAATTCCCCACTGACACAGAAAAATAACAGGTGTGAAGTTGTGGACTAAAACTAAATGCCAGAAAATGCTCTGAAGTATCCTTTGGGAAGTAATTTCCTCTGGGTAACTGTCATATTGACAACACACCTCTAAGAGTTGATCCATTAGTCAGGGACTTGGACACACACACACACACACACACACACACACACACACGCACACACACACAAACACACACACACACACACACACAGACAGTAATCTAGCCTTTGACTATCTTGGCTACAGATCGTTCTATGTTGTGCAACTTATAATAAACAAAGGTATGGCATTTAGGCACAAGAAGATCATTGTTCCACTGTATTTGGAATTCATCAGACAACATGGAGTACAATGCCATGTTTAGTATGTACCTAACCAGACACATCCAGCAATTGGAATGTCGACAGAGCTTCCTCACTAAAAGATTGCACTGTTAATGTAAGCATGTCCTATGCAGATTGATTCAAGGCCCTATCCCTGTATTCTGTTTCCTGTTGAGGGGATATCTATGCCTTGCATACAAGGCATTGTCAGATCCCTCCCTGATAGAACTTCTGCGTAGCCACAAAACAAACAGCACCAGAATTACCCATTCTAGAGACTTAAACCTTGCCTGTGATGCAAATAAGACCTGCTGGAGAGAGAATTGTGTATCCCACAGATTACCCCTTCTGTAGAACAGGCTCCCCATCCATGTGAAGCAGAGTTCCTTCCTAACCAAATTCAAGTGTAACTTGGACAATTGGATGAGGAACAGGATATTGATCCCTGGTTTGGTTTGTGTCTCTCTAATGCGTGCAGGCAACTTGTAAATAGTTATCTCCTAGGTTCCTGCTTATAAAAGTGTAATCTCTCAAGCCACTGTTTACACTTATAAAGGATACCAGAACTTGTCCGAGATTTGTGATGCATGACTACACTTAAAAAGGCTTTAGTGGTCGTTAGCCTAGTACACAACTATGAACCTATGATGATAAGCATCATTTAAATCTAGTTTTACCAGGAAACTTGAATGAAAAAGACGAGGTGACAGCTTGTGAAATTACAGCATTTTGAATTTGGGCACTATCACAAACAGGTTTAGGAAAGAAAGATCTAGAACTGATCTGCAAGCATGTTCCTTCTTTAGCACTAAAAACATCCTTTAATAAAAACCTTTCCCCAACTGGGAAGTAGGAAACTGGTTCCATCACTCCATGGAACAGCATGTAATTGACACGTGGAAATAAGAGTCTGGTCTGGTGGATGAGGAATTATCCCATTGAAAAGAAGCATTTCCTCCCATTCACATCTGTAACCTTGAATGATCTTCAGAACCCATTTGTCTGAAAATATCACTTGACAAAGAGAAAAATGGAGATTCAGACTTTCTGGAAGGAGGAGACAAAATCCCTTAAATAGTCATTCTGATTTGTTGGAGTACCCTTGGTTTTGGAAGGTTCCAAGAGTCTTTTTGGAGCCCCATTGACATTTCTTCTTAAACATCTGTTTGCCTGCATTTTGTTGAGACTGTATTTTTTTGCCAAAATTGGATGAGGGGTTAGAGAATCCCTTAGAAATTTTGGAACAGGAGCGCTGAAAAATCTTGAGAGATTCCCTGAATCGACTTAATCTTTTCATCTCACATTTTGAACATCTTTTTCAGCAAAGAGGGCAAAAATTAAATCTCCATCCATAGTAAATGTTAAAATCTCATTTTTACCATCTTAGAGGTTCTGAGAATGTAGCTAGGCAAATCTCCTGAAAACAATACCAGTGGCCATAGCCCTGAGAAAAGTATCGCCTACACACACTGCAAACAATGAGTAGTAACTTCTATGATTGAAGAAACCTAATTATTTAAAGCAGAGTTTTCCTTACAAAAAGAAACTGCAGACAAAACATTCCTCGTACTTTCACAGTTAGGCTGAACAAAACTTTAACACATGAGCCACAATTCAAAATTCTTAAAACCAAAGTTGCAGAAACAGACACTTTTTCCCCATAGTTATCGATCATCTTCCTGTCATTTTCAGAAAGTGTAGGATTGGAATTAACTAAATGTTAAGCAGCAGTAGGATAAACTGAAGCTATAGGGTGGGAGGGTGGTGTAATGGTTAAGGTGCTTACCTTAAAAAGCGCAAGGTGCAGGGTTTGATTCTCACAGGGGGTAGTTGGCTAGGCTCAAAATGGTCCATGAGGGCAGTTAGCCTAGTAATAATCTATGACTCTATGACTATGACTCTATAGCTGCTAGGTCAGGTTTGGGAAAAGTGTATAAAACGTAAGATTGTGGAATTGTATACATTCTGCCTTTTTAGGGACAGCTGTCTTACTGTCGATATTACAGGCAATAACACACACATTATCCAAAACTGACAAAATTTGAGTAATCGGTAAAGGTTCTGGAAATTCCATCTGCAACAGCTCATAGAATTTTCTGAGGAATTGAGAAACCTCTGTGTTCTCCCACTGAAAACACTGGCACATCCTGGAAATAGTGTCTTAGAAAGAGAACTCCCCATAGGGAGAACCAGAAACTGAGCTCTCCTTTGACTCAGAATCAGACATCTGAGGAGAAAACCCTGTCTATATCCCTTCCTCCTCCTGTGCATTTTTGGAATCTTGAATCTCTATTGGAAAAAGGCTGTTCCTTTTTCTTTTACCAGAAAGTACTTTATAAGAAAGGTCAGTAGCCTGAATTAAACCCTGAGCCAGTCCCAGTAAACTACTTCTGTCTAAAGAAATTTGAGGAGAAGTAGATATGTATAGTTTTTGGATTCTTTTTGACAGGAAATATGGGAATAGCAGTGTAACGAATGGCAGCATCAGCTTCCCCAGGGATGGGCACGACATCTTAAAACAAGGAAGCCTTCTGTCCCATTACTGACCAGAGTGGCTCTCCCATGCCCACTGAGAAGACCCCAATGGCTACAGAGGATGTGGCTAACCCCTGGTCCGTAGTGGCTGTAGGTACTACACCAGAGGGATCCGTGCTAAAGATTCGTTGTCTGAGATGCAGCAAATGGCCTCAGCTGATTCGCTCACCAGTAGCTGAGGCAATTGTCTAATCTGTAGTGGGGCCAAAGGCTGTTTACTTAACGTTTGTTTGTGCTTGGAAGAGGGACCTACCCTAGTTCCAGCAGTTTGAACCATGCTCAAGCTGAAAATGGTGCCTCTTTACTGGAGAAAACAAGCAGCCAAAGCTGATGAATCCTAAAAGTCTTTAACCCTCACTTTTTCATATATAAAAATACAGTAAAAAGCACTTTGTTTTACTTTTGGGGCAGGTAAAGTGTTTAAACACAATTTCTCCTCAGGAAAAAAAATGATTTTCAATTACTTAACTTTTGAAGTAGCAGAAAAAAAAATTGTTTAAAAGTACAGTATAGTCTCATGACAGTCTGTTAAAACACAGACTTATAACTATAAAATAACTTTTTCCTGAACAGAAAGTATTAATAAACATTTTTTTTCTAAATGGAAGGTTTTTCCCGAAAGGGAGCTTACCTGCCATGCAAAGGAACAGCAACCTCAGAGGAGTGGATTGTTCAGTGGCAAAAAAGCTGTGAAGCTTTTGGCTCCCAGTTTGGGCATGTGGAAGGTGCTCTGAAGCTTTGGAAGTCAGCTGGGTCATTTTATTCTATGCAGGATATAATCCATATAGCTAAGGCTACCACAGCAGTGATCAATATGATGAACATTGACTATTACAAAGTCTCATGTTAGTAGAAAACTGTTTCCAGGTTTTTCAAGGCACAGTGTTGAACATTCTAGAGTTGATTAAACTGTACAAAAGAATGAAACAATGAAGTAATTTCTGTCTGTAAAGAAGAACCATGTATGCTGATAGAATGCTGTCACTTGCAAGAGGGCTGAGGTGAATTTATGATGTTAAGTTGTCTATCTCGCCTTCATTCTTGCTGGTTGGGTTCAGAGCCCATCCTCGGCTCCGACTCAGCCATCTTCAAAAGCTCGAGAGCTGCTTACTGGCTCGAGGCCCCCTCCTATATCCCATGATGCCTGGCGCTAGATACCCAGATCTCGTTTGCCGCTTCTGCTACGAGGTTGCGTTTACTGGCTCAGGTCGTAATTTTCACTTTGTTCTTATATTTAAGCCTTTTTTGTACTTTGTTAGGTATACTTTTATTGTTATAGCTCAGAGTAGATTCTATAGCAGTTTTAGTGTTTACCCCCCCCTTCAAAACTTTTCTCCTTAGAGAGTTTTTCCTTTCCCTCCCCCACCCCCGTTTACCTTTCAAAGTAAGCCGTTTTAGTTAGAGGCTTATCATTGTTTTATTTTTGAGGTAGACAAAAGTTTTCTTTTTAGTAAATTGTGGTAGCTTGTAGGTCTTATATTATTATAGTTTGTGTGTGTGCTGTTAGGGTGTGGTAACTTGTGTGAATTGTGTGTATTTTTTTTCAGTTACCTACTCTCCACTCTACTTGTTATTTGTATTTGATTTTCCTTTACAGGAATGTCTAAAGACACAAAAGTGTCGGGATTCAAGAGGTGTGACTCATGCTGTCAGAAAATGTCTCTGACAGACGGTCACACTACTTGTGTCTACTGCTTGGGCTCCCTACACCTGCAGGACTCTTGCTCGGTGTGTCACGCCTTTAGTCTAAGAGTCCTGCAGGAGCGTAGGAATAAGCTTATCCTGAGGGGTTTGCTTAAACCTGAAGGATCACTGGCCAAGACTCAGTCAGTGAAACCTTCTAGGCCATTGAAGCCGTCGGCTCCCATCTCGGAGCCGTCGCCGGGTATGGCTTCTGCTTCAACTTCGGTTCCGGCTGGAACCGAAGTACCTATCTCTATGTCAACTTCGGCTCCGACTGGAGCCGAAGTACCTATCTCTCAGTCGGCTCCGACTCTTCCCTCGGAACCGTCAGGGAGTCGGAAACGCTCCAGTTCACCATCATTGGAGTCGATACACTCTGCTCCAGGGTCACTCTTATTGCAATCTGAGTGGAGTCATCGATCCCACTCTTCTCAGTAGTCTAGGCTATCTGACCATGATTTGGAGAGAGTGGTGAGCAGGCTTTTAAAGTCGCAGGCCCTGGCAAAAATGCTATCCAGCCCCCCTCACCAGGGTTCGGCTCTACCTGTTTCTCCAATAGTTCCTCATTTGACTCATCCCTTGAGTTCGGAGCTGGAGCATGCTGTAGCTGGAACCGTGGGTCCGTTGACACCTATAACCTCCCCTTTCGGTGCCATCGTTGGCTCCAATCTCTTCTATGGTGCCATCCTTGGAGGGATCTAGGCGCCGGGACTCCCTTGTCCGCTCCGAGGGGGCGAGTGGCATTGGACCCTTGTCCGACCCTGTTCTCCCTCTCGGAGCTTCAGCATAGGTGAGTTCGGCTCCTACATCAGCTTTGGGGCTGTCCCTCTCTGTGCTGGGAGGGATTCTGGTCTCTTCGGAGCCGGAACCTTCTATGGCATCGGGAAGGGGCGCCTTCGAGGTCATGAGGAGTGTGCTGGCATCTGAGTCAGCCTCACGGTCGGCCTCATTGGCTCCTCCCCCCATGGTGCTTGCTCCTGCGTCTGCCCCTCCTCCAGACCCCAAGCATGGGGAACAAGCACTCCAGGGCAGAGGAGCCCCCTCGAAAGAGAAAATGCAAGAGGAAGCATGTTGACTCCCCTGAGTCTGTCACTTCAGATACCGATTTGGAGGAGTCTGAAGGGTCCCCGAGATCCCCCTCTGAGGATGTCTCCTTCTCAGACATCCTTGAAATCCTTAGGCAGAGGGGGAACTGGACTACCCTTAACCCTTCCGAGGATGAGTCCGTATTCCTGGACGCGTTTGGTTCCCGACCCTCCACCTCCTGGGTGTCTCTTGCCTTTCAATCCACTGATGTCGGTGGTGGCTCGAAAGGCGTGGTTAGATCCAGACTCAATGGAACCAGCTCCCCGTAGGCCCACAAAATACATCACCGCCCCTCAGGACAGGACAATCAATTTCTGACCAAGGGTGTTCCCGTTGATGCCATGGTGGTAGCAGCGGCCACTAAAAATGAGTTGGCTGAAACTTCTTTGTCTGTCCATCCCCCTAATAAGGAATCTAGGACAATGGACAGATATGGGAAACGGATGTTTTCCTCAGCGACCTTTTCCATGAGGTCTCTGAACTATTTGTGCCATTTTACCCACCTTCAAAGGGATCTCATTAAAGAGTTAGGAGATACCCTTCAAGATCCATCAGCTGCGGGGTCTCAGGCTAAGATTGCCTCCCAGCTGGCGACTATAAATTCTGTAGTAAACTCCTCCATGCGGCTCATCTCTTATGCAGCCGATGGAGCGAGTAGTGTCGCAGGCACAGGTGTGGCTTTGAGGAGACATGCTTGGATGCGGTTATGCAACTTTATGGAACCCTTTAAGGTGTCTTTCACCAACACCCCCTTTGATGGTTCTGCTCTGTTTGGACCACAGGTGATGGATACCCTTACCAGGTGTGAGCAGGAAGGCGAGACTCTCTCTGCCATTGGAGTCCATTTTTCCACTCCTTCAAGACCGTATCCAAAGGATCAGAAGAGTGGGAAGATGTGGTTCTGGAAATCCCAGGGAGCTGTGCCTGACACACGTGGAGAGTTCCCCTCCAGGGGCAGAGGAGGGAACAACAATAGACGCCACCCTAGGGGCAGGGGGGGGGGTCCGCAAAATCAGGTCCAAAGAGAATCCTTCTCTGACAAGCCCTTCCAGCATCCCTGAAGTGCTGCCCGGCTGTCCAGCTTCGGAGGCAGTCAGGGGAAGATTATCGCTGTACCCAGAAGCCTGGCTCACCACTCACTTGAGATGGCAAGGATTCCAGGTGTTTCCATATCTAGACGACTGGCTCCTTACTGCAACCACCAGGCATCACCTGCTGCTAGCCAGAGACTGCACCATCCAAACTTGCTCCATTCTAGGCATCACAATAAATTTCGAAAAGTCTGCATTGTCGCCTTGTCAATCGATCATCTTTATAGGCGCAAACTTAAACGTAAAGGACAATCAGCGACTCTACCAGTAGACAGAGTGTTAGCCATTCGATGACATGTGCAGGTCTTATTAGGATGCAAAAAGATTCAGGCCAGATTTGTCCTAAAAACATTGGTTCTCATGGCAGAGGCTATAATGCTAGTCCCCCTTACACGTTTTCATATGAGGATTCTTCAGTGGATGCTGTTCACACAATGGTCTTTCCAGCAACTCCCTATGTCTCACAGAATAATGATCACACAGTCATGCAAAAACCAACTTGTTTGGTGGATGGTTTCCCCATCATTACACCAGGGCAGACTATTCGTTCTTCCTCCCCCAGTAGCTATGGTGACCATGGACGCCTCCCTGATCGGGTGGTGGTGGGGGGGCATTATCAGGGCAGAACAGTCCAAGGCACCTGGCAGCCTCACGAGTACCATCTGCATATCAATGTCTTGGAGATGAGAGCCGTGCTTTTAGCGTTGCAGGCTCTTCAGAACTCTCTTCTCACGGGGACCATTGCAATTCAAACAGACAATATGTCAGTGGTATGGTACATCAACAAGCAGGGCGGAACCAAGTCCTACCCCTTATGTCGAGAAGCACTCAGACTTTGGCAGTGGGCGATCTCTTCCCAGGGATGTGCGCTGCTATCAGAAACCATTGGGAAGTCCAACGTTCTAGCAGACAGGCTGAGCAGAGCAATTCTCATGCCTCACGAGTGGTCTCTCAGACTGTGGCGGACAGAATCTTCCGCAAATGGGGTCAGCCTTGCTGCGACATTTTTGCCACTCCCTTCAACAGCAAGTGCGACAATTTTTTCTCTCTCCTACCTCTTCCCGGACACCTCCCCAGAGACGATGGAATATGGTATATGTGATGAATACATAATATAAATTATTTCTGCCAGACATGACCCTAGATAAAGCAATACAAATCACAATGTTTATGGAAATGCTACATGAACTCTGGAAGTGTAGTCTAAGCAAGGTAGTAACTAAGCATATGCAAAGACCAGTACATTTTTAATATGACAAATTATTTCTCTATTTGAATCACTGTTCATTCAGTGATAAATGTGTACAGTGTGTCATAAAAAAGGTCATAGTGGGGAGAATGTAAAGGAGAAGTGGACAAAAATACAGAATAATATAGATTGTTGCAATGCATAAATCAGATAACCGAGACAGTTTATCTGCATGTTAAACTGTAGCCGATGAAGTGTGATGTACCAAGGTATTCAGTATCTGGAAATAAATGCGGTGGCAAGGTATCAGCTCAGGTACACGTGGGTTACTACTACAGAAGTGTCTTGAGTCTAGCTAGACTTAAACCTTGACAACTGCATCAGTTGTATCTAACTGTTCTGTTAATGATTATGAGAGACACTTTTCGTATATTCCATTAGATTAAAATGCATGCTTAAAACTGTATACATTGACATCCTACAGGCAAAATATACAAAGTTTTTACTCTCCAAGGCTAAGCTTGTATGTATGTGGTGAAGAAGGACTAATAACATTATTTCATAGGGAATGGTTCTGGTGACTGCAAATAGTATCACATTTATTTTCTTCTTGTGTTGACAACCAGAAAAATGCTAAAGGCAGCAGTAAAGGGCATTTGCAGTTGTCAAAATATCCAAAAAATGCCTTTGAATGCAACTAAATCTTTGTTCCCAGTATCAGAATTGCAAAAACAAGAATTTGAAATATTCGTAATTTTAAAAATTTAAATTTTTTTGATTTTGTTTTTTTTTTCAACAGGCTGTACTTCACCCCCATTTTTATATATTTCACTTCTGGGTCACCATATCTTCGGAAAAAGGCATACTTCAAAAAATGTTGATTTTGAAAATGATGGGCATTTAATATTCAAGATTTTGATGGAAGCCCAATTTATTTTATTATGAAGATTGTTCCAGACAAGATCAGCTTGAAAATAGGCTGTGGTCACACACACACACACACACACACACACACACACACACACACACACACACACGGTACTGAATATGTCACAATCGAGATAACACGAGGAACTAAGGGAGTAGAGCTGTTATGTCTCCATGAGCTTGTCAGCTGTTACTAGCAATGCTGCTGAAAGCAAGTGAAATGGTTCACTGTTGCTTTCACAGAAGACCAGGAATGACTATTCTCAATAGTTACAGCTAAACCAAAGTTGAGTTTTCACCTTCTAAAAAAAATCACTATTCTATTGTGAGGATTGGTACCATTCAATTTTTAGGATTTCCACATTTCTTCCAAGACCTCATCACATCTACTCCAAAATGTGCAATACTAAACATAAAATTGGATGCTCGGCAAATAATTTTCATAATTTGAGGTAGAGATGTGAAATCTAGCAGTCTTCCTAGAAATTTCCATAGATTTCCAATGCTGCTAGAAGTATATGATCGGACACTAAATTTACTTTTATGTATTTAAGTCAGCCCTTGAAGAAACTGATGTCACTAATAGGATTTCCAGATATATCCTTGAGCAGATGATGTTTGTCTTTCGGCTTTTTCCTGGTAAGGGGTCGCCACAGTGGAACTCCGGTCCGCTCGTAATTGGCAGTGGATTTTTACGGTGCCGAGTTGCCAGCCCGATGCCCAACCTTCAACAAAGGCACGCCCATTCATGCTCGCACCTACCTGCATGTCTTTAACATCACTCAACAGCGGGGAGGACATGCAGACTCCGCACAGAAGGTGCTCCAGCCAAGAATCGAGGTTCTGCAGTTGGATTTGAGATCATCCATCCTTCAGTGATGAAGGACCTCAGTAGAGGAGTTTACTATGAATAATTTTGTCTCATTTAATTGACATGTAATGATACGTCCCAAAGCCTCTAAAACCTTGGGATGTCACGATTCAAAACAATGAGACTTCTAAGTTTGCAAAACGCATACTTTTTTTTTTTGCATGGGCATGCCACCCTGAGCCCTCGATATGGAGGTAGACTCTCCACTATCTGTATATATAGTTGCATGCATCAAATCCAAGATTACACAAATCTGAGAAGAGGGAGAAAGTGGAAAAAAAAATTCAGCACTTACCTTCTTGTTGTTGTACAAGTCTAATTACCATTATAAGCCACGGGTAACATTCCAGTGACAGCATTCTGAGTACAGATCAAATGCCTCCTGATGAGGCAAGTTTTCCCAGCAGAGATGAGAATGGTCAATTAGAGCCATTACTGAAGTAGCCATGAGGTTTTCTTGTCTCCTTGATGGGATCCTGGTTAAATGACCATTTGTGATGGCCTTATCCCCACCACCTGGATATACAGATATGAATGGACCTCATTACTGTGGGGCTCTCAATACCTTCTGGGTGTTTTGGTATGCTCCTGAACATTTACTGTGAAGGCTGCCAACCATCTTTACTTTGCTGAGTCTAGCTTCCATCCCTAGGCTGCAGCATAATTCCTCCTCCACAGTGGAACTGGTACACATTCCTCGACCGGCTCCGCCTCCCTTCCCTGCCAGGATGGACATTCTAATCCTTGATTGTCACCCACACTTCTAACTGATACTGAGTTGCCTGGGACACAGTAAAGATTTTATCCCTGTGAATCTTCAGAGATAGGTTTAGGGATTGCAAGGGGAAAACAACATCAAAGGTGTCCAACTTTAAATTTTAGGTTGTAATTTTCACTCTTAATGCAACCTTTTTTAATTTAATGAACAGATGGGTGTATGTAAAATGTTTTTGCAGTGTAACTTAATGATTTTAGTAAGATGCACATGACACTTGATAATCACTTAAATAAAAGGAATCATGGGTTGCGTAGCCATACTGATTTAATGACTATGGCATGCTCAGTTTATTATTGTTTGCATGATTGTGTTACTGTGTGTTGTTGCAGGACTTCCTTTCTAGTTTGAGAACAGTGTTTGTGTCAGCTTCCTTGTTTGGCTGTAGAATTTCAGATATTAGGAATGCACAGGCTTGGTATGGAGCCTCTGTATCTGTTGTACATTCACGAAAATCTCGTAATGAATCCAGTAGTTGAGCTCAGCCTTGAAAGGATACACTGCATTAAGTTGTACAAGATAGCAAAAGATGTGCTGGAAAGGAGCTTATGACAAACAGCCCGAGTTAAGTAATGTGCATTTTGGTTTTCTTCAGCACATCATGATACGTTAGGGTTTTTCTTATTTTTTATCCAGACAGTAATGTGTGTTTTGTGGGTTTGCCTGCGGCTACAAGAGTGTTAAATAACTGGATTTATAAACCATCTTCAAAATAACTCTATTTGTAAGCCCTGTAGAGACGAGCCTAAAATGGTATGCACATAAAACATTGACTTCTTTGTGACATGACCATCAAATAAAAGCCTCACATTTTTGTAATACAGTTGAACATATTACTTCCAAAGCAAACATCTTTTTGCCAAATGTTTGGTTGCAGCAGTAATTTGTTCAGTGAGAATGTCTGTGCCTTCTGTTGTAATTTGTAGATCATATTTGAAAATAACTGTGCAAGAGTGTATAAAGGGAGGTTGAAAGTACCATACAGTATTAAGTGCAATAATTATTTTAACACAACTGCATGGTCCTATTATTTGTGGCAGGCTTTCTACACTTTGGGAGAATAATGACTTGCAAGTGCTTTACAACTTAAGTAAATGTTCTAAACATTTGCAGTGCTGTCTTATCACCACCTTCACCATATTAGCTGCCACTCTTTCCGTTAGACCAACGCTTTGCCCTGAATCTCTAATTCACATCTGCATTATTTATTTATTGATTGATTGATTGATTTTGGCATTTGTTTACCAGGAAAGTGCACTGAGCCATAAATAGCCCATTTTCAGAGGAGGCCCAGGGAGAAAAGCTCCATAAAACAATGAATAATTGACAGTATGATCAAAGTGGAAAATTGCAAAAATATAATATTACACAGACAATCTAAGTTTACATGAAAAAGAAATAAATGCAAAGGAAAAACGTTAGAAATGCATTTTAGGATTACAGAAAGTTAAAAGGAAAAGAGGATAATATGCAAAAATTATATTATAGTTGTATTTATGTTATCAGAAGAAACTTGCTAGAAAAATTTGGACTTTGAGTATATATGAAGAAATTGCCACTCGGAGGAGGTTTAGTACAGGAACAGATCCAATTAAATGATTATAAAGGTAGCTGCTCTGTTTTTTTTTTTATTCACATCGGCTGAGTAACAAAGCTACAAGCCTAAACAGTGCTACAATTAGATGAGCATCACCCTTTTTTGAATGAATGTCATGCATATGCATAAGATCAGTTAACAGTTTATATGCTGTGCTAAGCAAAGCACTTTTTCAGTTTTGTTTTCACTTGTGTGGTAAAGGGCAATGAGCCCTGACTGTGACCCAGATGACATGGGCATGATTAATCGCCCTTATGCGATGGCAGAGAAAGGAAGATGGGAAGATGATAAAGCCATGTCCGTTTGTCTTTTCAGGGGTAGAGACATGGTGTCAGTATCCCCACATCACAAATTGCAGTGTGATAAAGGCAGCTCATGATTGTAAGATAGGCAGGAAAAAGAGGAGGTGCTTCACCCCATAGTTATGGGCACTTATCGTGGTGTCATTTCATACTTGTATGATGTTATTCAGCACATCTGGGAAGCCTTAGGAGTTTGCAGCAAATATCCTACTAGCGACAGTATGTTTACACCTGCAGTTCCACTTCTGTTCTTATTCACAGGGGAAATCATAGCCCAGGGGCTAAGAGGTCTTCTCATCTGGAGTGAAAAGACCCACTGGACAAAAGGAGATGTACGGATTTGATACCAGAAATTGTGGTATCCCCATGAAAATGGAGCAGTTGGAGAGTAGGATCTGAAATCTGTGATGGATGGTCAAAGGAAAAAATCTTTTTTCAAATTTCTTGCAGGTTTATTAACAAATGTATGTTATCTGAAGTAGTTAACTTTATTTGATCAGCAACCTGTGGGTTACGGATCCGAGCCAGCAGCAAACCAAACAAAAAGATCTGGGCTCCAAGCTCCTCCCCCTTACCCATACTACACTGCAACCTCCTTCCAATCCCCAGATCTCGTTTGCCACGGCTGTGCCAAGCATGGGATTCTTAGAGCTCCAGGCAAGTTTAGAAATTTTTTTCTTCAAACTTCTCTTTTGGTCTTCTTTACTTAGTGTGTGAGTGTATTTTAATACCTTTCTACGGGTTTTTCTTCTACCTAGCCTTCATTTCCCCTTTACCTTTGGTAATTTCTCATCCCTTGTAGGCCCCTATTTTTCCTTCTTTCAGGTGCGCGTGTGTGCCTTTGGTATGGCTGAAAGCCACAAAGTGGCCTTTTCTAAATGCTCTGAGTGTGGCCATAAGCTGTCGCCAGCAGATGGTCACACTCTGTGTGTGATTTGCTTGGGGGTTACGCACCTTTCCTCTGGCTGCCAGATTTGTGCGGCCTTTAACCCTCGAGCCTTAAGGGATAGGGAAGAACAAGCTGATTCTGGCGGGTCATTCTACCTGCTGAATCAGCTTCTTCTCCTTCCCTCTTGGTAGCGACAGCCACCGCTGTGGCTGCCCAGCCGACTGGCCCTGTCTGGGACTCACCCTCCCACCTTGTCTCAGGGAGAGCGAAAGGCCAAGAAAGATAAAAAAGAAAGAAGGGAGAGAGAGAAAAAGAGAGAGAGATAAAGAAGCTGCAAGTGGCAGGCCAAATTGAACCTCTCTGCCCCTCCTGCGAAGGTGGTCTCTTCTCCACTAAGAGTGTCCAAGCCTTCTTCCCCACGGCTCCGTTCACTACATTTCTCCCCGGAGCCGGAAGAGGAGACCCGACCAGCCTCAAGGTCGTTGTCGCATCGACCCTCCCGGCCGGCGTCGGTGGCTTCCTCCAGGTCTACTCGAAGCATTTTGGAGGCAGATATGGACCGAATGATGCGTCAAGTTTTGCAAACTCAGCTGCAGATGGGAGTGTTGCTGCCTCCCCCCCCCCTCTGGTGGAGAGTTCAGCTCCACTGTTCACCCCGATAGCTCCTTCTCCGATCCACCACCGGATTTCGGAGTCTTCGGATCCGAGGAGCCCCGGAGCCAGGGGGTCGGCACCGATGGTTATTACTGCCTCGACGCTGGCCATGCCCTCGAGCTTATCTGATCTGCTTTCATATCTGAGCTGTCGGAGCCGAGAGCTGGGCGTTGAATCCGAGGGGGTGACTGTGTCTTCGGCTCCTTTGCGGTCGGAGCACACCGTCCTCTCGGGCCCGATCACTTCAGCTCCAGCACCGATCCCCTCGTCGGATCTGAGGGCCCCGGCCACCTGTCTTAGAGAGGCAGGTTCCCCTTCAGTGTTCAGTGTGGTGGAGAGGGTTCTCTCTGGAAGATTGAGACCCCTCACTCTTTCCTCAGGATCCACCCCCACTCCCTTGCAGCTCAGTTTGTCCTCCATCATCCAATCCCCCCCAAGGACAGCCTGTGTCGTTGATGCCCCAGCCAGTTCCCTTGGAGGAACATGAATCCATGGGTAAGCCGCCCTCAGACAGCCCCCTCAAGGAGGTCCCTCACAAATGCCTGTGCAAAAGGAGGCACTTGGACCCCCCCCCCCCCCGAGTCCCGCACTGAGGATACCGATTTGGAGGAAGGGGAGGTTTCCCCCAAATCACCCCCCGACGATGTCTCCTTTGGAGATATTATAGAAATACTCCACCAAAGGGGGGGTGGTCCACCCAAAAATCCTCCTTGGATGAGTTGGTATTCCTGGAGGCGTTCAACACAGGCCCATCTACCTCTTGGGTGTGTTCCCCGGCCGACCCCCTGGTCGACCTGATTACCACCAGGGCATGGAAGGAGCCGGACACTGTAGAGCCGATGCCTAGAAGGCCTGATGAGGTTCTCAGTCCCCCTGCAGATATAGCTTCATGGAGCAAGAGTTCCCCGGTCGATACCATGGTGGTGGTGGCAGCCACCAAAAAGGAACTCTCCCAGGAAAGTTCTTTGGTCCATCCCCCTGACAAGGAGTCTCGGGCAATGGACCGTATTAGAAAGCAGACTTTTGCTTCAGCTACCTTTTCTATAAAGGCACTGAATTACTTGGCCCATGTAATCAGACTGCAGTGGGACCTGGTCAAGGAGTATGCTGCGTCTCCCCCAGAGTCCATGTCGGCCGAGGATAAACGGACTTTCTCTGCTCGTATGGCCACTCTCAAGTCAGTGTCCAATACTTCTATGTGGCTACTTTCCCATGCCATGGAAGGAGCCACCTAGAGCTAGCGGGTCCGGTATCACCTTAAGGCGTCATGCCTGGCTTCGACTTTGTGATTTCTTTGAACCTTTCAAGGCGTCCTTCGCGAATGCCACCCTTTGACAGTTCGACCCTCTTCGGGAAGACCGTCCACGAGATGCTGGTCCAGAGCGAGAAAGATGGGGAAAACGCTGTCAGCCGTTGAATGTTTCTCTACCCCTCAAAGGTCCTTCTCTAGGAACCAGCGAGGGCGGAAGAAGATGTGGTTCCAGAAATCTCAGCAGGCCTGGAACACTCAGGACTCCTTCTCCCCCAGAGGCAGAGGGGGACAAGGTGGATGCCGGCCCAGAGGCAGAGGGGGACTGAAGAACTTCGTGTCACGGGAACCCTTTTCCGACCGACCCGTGCAACAGCCCTGAGGGATTGCCTGACTGCTCCTCAATGGAGGCAGTCAAGGGGCATTTTTCGAAGCACCTGGCTCAACGGCAGTCCATCACAACAGATCGCTGGGTGCTTCAGATAATATCCAGAGGCTATTCAATCCCCTTCATCAACAAGCCCCTTTACTCAAGACACTTCGCAGATGTCCCACCCACTCAAAGGGAGGCCGCGGTTTTGGAAATAAAAAAGCTATTAGAAAAAAAGAGCCATCCAGCATGTGCCCCCAGACTAGTCCTGATCAGGCATCTACTCCAGGTTCTTTCTGGTGCCAAAAAAGATGAGGGACTTGAGGCCGATACTCTACCTGTCAACAATGAACCTTTTCGTTGCCAAAGAGCAATTCTGGATGGTCACGATTCAATCCATCCTGCCCCTCTTGCAGGAGGAGGACTGGATGTGCTCCATAGATCTCAAGGATGCGTACTACCATATTCTCATGGAAAGACGGTCCAGGAGGTTTCTCCGCTTTCGGCTAGGAGCCAGTCATTACCAGTTCATGGTCCTACCCTTCGGTCTCACCACAGCCCCCAGGGTGTTCACCAAGGTCATGGCAGTTGTAGCAGCCCACCTGAGGCTCCAGGGCATACAGGTCTTCCCGTACCTAGACGACTGGCTCCTTACCATCCCCACCAGGCATCTACTTTCTCTAGCCAGGGATTTCTTCCTCCGGATGTCACCCTGGTTGGGGATAACCATAAATGTCAAGAAGTCTTTCCTCCCAGCCTGTTCAAGTGTTAGACTTCATAGGGTCAAGGATAGATACCCTCCAGGCCAGGGCCTTCCTAACGTCAGACAGACTTCACAGCATGACTCTGCATGTGCTAGCCCTCTTTCAATCCCTGCTCCCCCAGCTGAATTGGTCCTGAGAGCTTTGGGGTCCATGGCAGCAGCAGTCAATCTGATTCCTTACTCTCGTCTGCACATGAGGGTTCTACAGTGGATGTTGCAGGTCCAGTGGTCTATTCTACACCACTCTCTAGACTTCCCGATTCCCCTCAGCGTGGTTTGCATGGACTCCCTCATGTGGTGGCTTCAATCCTGAGTCCTTTGAGAAGGACGACCTTTTGTTATGTCACAACCTCAGGCCACAGTGACCATGGATGCCTCCCGCCTAGGGTGGGGGGGGCATTGTGTGGGCAGGACTGTCCAAGGCACGTGGACTCAGACCGAGACCGTACTGCATATAAATGTCCTGGAGATGAGGGCGGTCCTTTTGGTGTTGCAGGCTCTCCATGCCTTTCTTCCTCCAGGGACTATTGCTATCCAGTCGGACAATATGTCAGTGGTCTGGTATATCAACAAACAGGGGAGAACCAGGTCGTACCCCCTTTGCCAAGAAGCCATGAGAGTGTGGGAATGGGCGATCTCCACCAACCGCTTCCTGTTAGCAACGCACATTCCGGGTCGGTCCAACATACTGGCGGACAAATTGAGCAGAACTATCCTCTCTCCTTACAAGTGGTCTCTGAATCCTTGTGTAGTGGAACAGATCTTCCTCAAGTGGGGTCAGCCTTGCTGCGATCTCTTTGCATCACCTTCCAACGCGAAGTGCAGCGAGTTTTTCACTCTAATTCCTCCTTTGGGAGAAGCCCCCAGAGATGCTCTAGTACATGTTTGGCCACCCGGTCTTCTTTGTGTATTCTCCACTTCCGCTTATGACAAAATTTCTGCAGAAAGCTCACCGGTTGGGGAGCAAGATTATCCTCATAGCCCCATTCTAGCCTCATCAAGTCTAGTTCCCCTGCCTGCAGTCTTATCTCATAGCTCCACTCTGGATCTTGGATCCCATTCCGGATCTGATTTCTCATCCCTCGGGAATGGCTCCTCCGAACCTGGATGGTCTCAAGCTCTCAGCTTGGCTGATCCAGTTCCTCAATTGCCAGGACTCCTGGTATCTCTTCCTGAGTCAAATCTATCCTGGTGGTGGCACATAAATCCTCTACCAGGAAGATTTACAGTAGCAAACGGAAACGTTTTCAATTTGGGCTTCACAAAAGAACTTGGATCCTTTCACCGCTCCTGTTTCAGTGGTACTGGAATTCTTCTCTCATATTTTTCAACATGGGCCAGCTCATCTACTGTGAAGGTTCAGCTGGCTGCCATTTCCCATTTTCATATTGGGGACAACTTTGTTTGTAAGACCTTTCTAAAAGGCACTTTTCTTTTGAGACCCCCCTGTTAGAAATTCATCTCCACCGTGGGATCTGACCTTAGTTCTTCAGGTGTTAGTTGCACCTCCCTTTGAATCCGCAGCTTCCATTGATCTGAAGTTCTTTTCATGGAAGACGTCTTTTTTGGTAGCAATTACATCAGCCAGGAGAGTGTCGGAGCTTCAGGCTCTCTGTATCAAATCTCCATTTCTTGTGTTTAATAAGGATAGGGTATCTCTCAGGACTAATCCCTCCTTTCTCCCAAAAGTTGCTTCCGAGATGAACATTAATCAGTCCATTAATTTGCCTGTCTTTTTCCCTAATTTCCAGAATAAAGGAGAATATAAACTTCATTTGCTAGATGTTCACAGACAGTTACATTTTTATTTGCACAGGACGGCTGTCTTTCCTAAATCTGATCAACTTTTTGTCTCCTTTGCTAAGCCTTTTCTAGGGAAACCTGTTTCAAAGGTGACTCTCGCCAGGTGGATTTCGAGTTGTATCTTACAAGCATACAGAGAATCTGGCTTACCAGAACCAGTGGGAGTTCATGCTCATTCTACACATTCTATGGCAGCATCTGCTGCATTCTGGTCTAGAGTTTCCCTGGATGACATTTGTTCAGCGGCTACCTGGGCGTCCTCTCTCATCTTTATCTCTCATTATAAACTGGATTTGGTGTCTAGGGGAAGGACTGCCTTTGGCTCTGCAGTGCTCCGGAATATCCTTCCTTAAGGGTCTCCCAAGATTCGGGTAGCTGGGGACTCTGTCCCACAGGTTGCTGATCAAATGAAGTTAACTACTTCAGATAAAGAAGTTATGCACTCACCATAACGTTCCATCTGAGTAGGTAGACTTCATTTGTCAGCAGCCGTCCCTCCCTTCTTCCCCCTGACCTTCATGGTTATTTAGCTGAGCTCAAGTTTGGACTTATGAGCTTTAATTTGTCCTTCAGTCAGGTGTCTCAGGTTGTTAGTTGTTTTGTTATTATGTGCAGGTGGCGGTGTTTCAGGTTGTTAGTTGTTTTGTTATTATGTGCAGGTGGCGGTGTCTCAGGTTGTTAGTTGTTTTGTTATTATGTGCAGGTGGCAAATGTGATCTGAGGATTGGAAGGAGGTTGCAGTGTAGTATGGGTAAGGGGTAGGAGCTTGGAGCTCGGATCTTTTTGCTTGGTATGCTGCCAGCTCGGATCCATGTCGGATCCGTAACCCACAGGTTGCTGACAAATGAAGTTTACCTACTCAGATGGAACGTTATGGTGAGTACATAACTTCTTTTTTTTTGTGTATGCAGACAAAAAACCCTGTAAGAGTGTATCTCTTACAACATATCCACAGTATGTCTCTAACCTGATATTTTGTCTCTTTCTTCATATATAACCCACATGGTTGTGATTCACATAAAACATGGCTTTTGCTTTGTTTGTGGTGTATGTGTTACATGTAGTAAGGCATACATTTGCTTAATATAACTGTTGCGGAATACATGATTTACTGAATTGTGTTTATTTAGACTGCATCTTTCAACTTTTGTTCTTTGAACAATGCCATGGGAATGTTTATTTTATTAATTTTAGAATATGACCAATATACCCAATATGTTTTAGAAACTATTCTATGTCATCATTTGAAGGAATTGTTATATAACCCTGTTTTTTAAACTGATTCCAGTATAAATTCAAGATTTGAGGAGAGATGTTAGTCAAACTGAATTAATCCTTTTTTTTTGCTGCAAAGGCGTGTGTGTGTGTGTGTGTGTGTGCGTGTGTGTGTGTGTGTGTGTGTGTGTGTGTGTGTGTGTGTATGTGTGTGTGAGAAGAGTACAATGTATGTGTGTTTGTGTGCGTGTGAAGGGTATGAAGTGTGTGTGTGAAGGCTATGAGAACTATGCAGACATGTAGTTGTGCAGGAAAATACACAATGCATACTCATGACATCATGTCACATACATCAGTTAGGCATTCTGACTGTCACCCAGGTGATGACCTTCTTGGTCTGCCTTTTCTACTAAGTTCTGTGCAAAGTCCTGATATTTGAAGCTGTTGAGGGTCTGCATTCCTAGAAGCTGTGAGCCTCTGATGAGAAGGATTCACATCTGATGTCACTAGAAGGGAGAAACTGTAGTATCATTGGAGGGGATGTGTCAGAAGAGGCCAAGAAGAAAGCTGGGCAGCTGCAGTGGATAGGTGAGGAACAAGTGTAGCATTTAAAGGGGTACACACAAGACCTGTAAGGTTCAGACAACGCCTGTGTTCTTGTTATAAGCTAGCCAGATGTTTTTCTAACTTTATTATCTTCTACCACCATATGGCAAATCACCCATTGAAGAATGTTGTCAGACCATTGGCTGTGTCAAAAGTATAAGACCCAAAATTCCATTTCCTGCAACTTTGCCATATAAACTGGAGTTCTGTAAACTATACAACAAATGCTAAAACATGCTTTGATACCATTAAAGTTTTTTTTTTTTTGCAGTGGAGACTTCGTTCCTTCCCTGATGCATGCTAACTCTTGAGATCACTGCCCCTCAAAGTAGCATTAATGCACCAAGATAGTGCAACCTTAGACTTAATATGCACTTCACACATTTTGCAGACAGTCTCTGTCTGCACCAAAGATTTTAGTTCTGGTCGTGGCATTCAGTGGAAAATCAAGACATTCCATCAGAGGAATAGCTGCTCCCAGTGACCATTTCAGAATGTGTCCACTGTGGATATTTTTGTTAAAGCCATTAAGCTGTCAAACATATTAACATGGAATCGCTCCCAACTAACCAATCGTAACCAACTAGTTATTTCTGTGCATCTCAAGCTATAACCTCTGGCCTCTCTCTCATCTCTCCAGACACCAAGAATAAAATTATTCTGCACCGAGCATGTGTGCGCACACGTGTGTGCGTGTACATTTCTAATCTCTGTCACAGTTATTTGCTCTTATTGTGTTTGTGCACTTGGGCTGAACATAAAAACAGTACTCTGAGATTAGTGTTCTGCACCCATTAACAAACTGAAATGAATGAATAAGTTTGGTACCTTTGTGGTGCAGGATTTGGTTTTCTGAGCCGCCAGCCATGAGGCCCGTGTACAACACTTGCCAACCTGGCCATTTTGAGGATACTCCTCTTGATTCTTCCCAGTGGTGACTCACTGCAGAAGAACTTTTCTTTGTGCTCATTATTATTGTATGGTCATGAGAAGGATGTACTCACAATCCTAATATATTTAGGCAGTTTATCCTTCTGGCTAAAACAGGTGTATTTCCTTTGTTGAATAATTATGATTTCATTTATTTATTTTGTTTGTAGATGTGCTTCCTCAGTGAATAGGATCAGACTGGGGAGCACAAGAGATAGGTATGTGCTCCCATCACATGATGTCATGGCATGCTGGCAAGACGTGTGCATAACCTGGAATCCAAGAGACAGAGAATGCAAGATGTGCTAACATCAAGGTTGGAAATCTGAACAGTGATCCACTGCAGCTGGCTTTCTCACAACTCAGTTGATATTGTCTATTCTCATGTTACAAAGACAGTAGTCTTAACTGCCATTGTTACATTGGCTACAGTATAGTAGAACTATTAAAAACATTATTAGATGTACTTCAAACGATGAATGCAATTAATCCGAGCCAGTGAAAGATGGATGACAGCATGATCACTGAGATATCAAAGATAACAGATTCCCTTTGCTTTACTGTCTTTTTGAGGAACTTTACCACAGCCCTACTCTTTCTTTTTTTTGTGAGCATGTCTGTGGCCTACGGTGCAGCTGCACAGGGTGTAGCCATGTGTGTGTGATGTGTAGTGCAGCTGCACAGGGTGTAGCTATGTGTGTGACATGCGGTGCAGCTGCACAGGGTGTAGCCATGGGTATGTGTGACATGCAGTGCAGCTGCGCAGGGATAGCCAAATGTGCTCCCACCCATGGTGTTTACTGCTGAAAGAGCAGCAGACAGTCCTGTAACACCCATGCCACTAATTGAACTTGGGTGGCCAGTACTGCTGATGGACACCTTGCCTCCTCACCAGTGGTCCTGTTATGGGTGATGCATATAATCCAGACATTTTCCAATAACTGTTTTATCCTTTATTGGGTCACAAGGACATGGAAGCCTATCTTAGGACTCACTGGGCACAAGGCTTTGTTTTGGAAAGCTTGGTGGTCTTTCGCAGACCACACATGCATAGTCACTTTCACATGTATCTACAAGCAATTTAAAAGATCACCTTGATAAATCTGTAGAAACTTCTTAGGGAACAAAGTATTCAGGTAATTAGGAAAATGAAAAGATGTTTAGACTTTTAATTGACTTTTTGCTACGTAAGAGTTAAATGGAAGCATTGCTATGGAGTATAATTAAGAGGGGAAGAGGGGAATAAAATTCCAGAAAGAATATAGACCAAAGTAATTGTATCTGATGCCCTTGGGGTGGTAAGACAGATACTGACAATGAAATGGTTATAGCTGACAGAACAAATTAGTGAGGGGCAGAGAATTTTTTTTGAAGTTTCAGCATCCATGATTAGATGGCTTATATGTAACTGGTATCTTGGTAATATATTGAGCTAATCTAACCCATATGGAACATTGTTGTCCCATCAACGACAAGGGACTGTTTAACAGCTGAAAAGGAGAGAAACGGCATAGGACATGAAGAGCATCGTAAACGAGAACGAACACAAAATGCACTTGTGTGACACTAAAATCTGTAAATAAGCTGGAAGGCTTTTACACTGTCATTTGCAAGTTACAAAGCTTGTCTGGTTACTTAAGATTTCACTTAGTGTTTTTATTATTGTTATTATTCATTTACATTGTTTTGTTTCTGATTGTAGACACATAATTGTCCAGTCAGGGTAAAAAGAAAGAAAACAAGAGAGAGTGGACAGGGACAATAGAAAATACAGACAGCATGGAAACTGTTAAGTCTGCAGCTCGAATCGTCAGTTGTCTGCGTGCATCATCTGTCAGGGAGCAAACAGAAACGAGCATGGTCATCTAAAAATGACATGCATTTTAGGGAATATCAGTAGTAACACAGTGTCAGTTTGTCCTTCCTTTGGCCAGTCTGTCATGGAGAACTCTGAGCTAGAGCACATTCCGTTTCACTGCCAAAAAGAGTGCCATCCTTAAACCAAAGAGTCATAAATTAAGTGAAACACCATGGAGTCCTGTTGTGAAGGTTAAATGAATCTGTGTGATGGGATGGCATTATAAACAGTAGGGTGCAATCTGCCAGGCTTAAACCATCTGATGCTGTCAGTAGAGTAGTACTGGCACACTTCTTATAAATGCGTACAAGTATGTAGTTAAGGCATCTGTTGCTTGCGGTTCATATTACAAAAGGGATGACAACCCCTTTTGATGTAGTCTCATGAATACAGCATGCCATGTGAAAATAAAGATGCATTGATGCAATGGTGTGTAAAACTCATTAATACATGTGAAAAAAACTTTCAGATGAATGTGATATTCACTAGTGACAGTGATTGACGTAAATGTGTATTGTTGACACGAGTGTTTAAAGAACTGTACTGAAGAGGACAGTAACTGATAAACAATGGAACATATTATGAGTTACTAAAAGCTGTGTCGTGCTGGCCAAGGCTGTTTTATCTAGGAATGCAGTTACCTATGTTTTTCGTTTTAAGTCCTGCAGTATAATGAAGACTGGACACATACTTGATCCATGAAGAGGCAGGCCTGTGGAAATTAACAAAAATCTTTTGCAAATGTAGGCATGACTTGTCCAGAAGGGAGTGCAGCAAAACCTACTTACTTGGTATGGAAACAGTTGATTCCATGAATCTGTATATTAAAAACATTATTTCTTTTGAGCACTGAGTTGCATGTTGTATGAACAGAACCTACTCGGACAGTAAGGAATGTGGCTGCGGTTACATTTTTGTTGGAAATGTGACTTACTGATGGTTGATTTAATGTAGAAATCTGACAGTGCAAGATGTGAAGCAGTCTTGAAAAGTTAACAAAACCACAGTTAAAAAAAGTGGGCCATATATGTGGGAGGGTAGTCCAAGGGAGGGGCATCTGGTTACTGCAAATTTAAAAGGTGCAAATCTAGATAGGAAAGATATTATCTACCTCCAAGGACAAAACAGGATTGCGAAGATGAGTTCAGAACACAGGGGCTGAAGTAAGTGCACAAGCCTGGTATGAGGGTATAATAAATGCCCAAAGCTGTGCAGACTGCAGAAAGGACAGGGGTAAATGGATCAGACAGTGTGATTAAGGTGACATGGAAGTTTCCATATGAACCAGGCTGAGTCACTATGCCCATCTCTTTACCTACTGAATAAGGAGGTGCACAGTATAATGAACGGGGTCTGACTTTTAAAGTATAAATTCATAAGTAATGAGAAAGATAAATTAATGCATAATTATATGTACATATATAAAGAAATAATACAAGGCATAATACACAACCTGCACCTTTTTTGTTGCACTCATCTGGAATACCTGTGCCCTGTCTGTATTCACGGGGAAATATAGCCTCTTGAACTGTGGTACAGTGCCGCAAATGCATATGTCTTGACATGATGATAGTGATTGTTAGTCCTTCTGCAGTTTTGGCTTTGCAGTAGTTGGATATTTTCCTCTGTGGAATTTGGTATTAAGCCAGGTTTTCTACAGCACTTAACTACACTCTTCGTGCTGAGATCTCTGAAGTAGTAATACACTATTTTTTGTGTTCACTTCCAAGAGTTGCCGAACAACATGGACCATTACCATTAGTCCTTAATTTGCTGTTCAGAGGCTTGTTAGTCTGTCCTCTAAGCGCAGCTGTCAGTCATGTCACATAGAAGAGAAGACAACAGTGGCACTCTGTATGTGCTGCTTAATCACTGGTTTCCTCAGTGAACCATTACACGGTCCTGTATATTCTGCACCATCTTCTTTATTTTTTGGTGGTACTTCTTAAGTGCAAGTATAATAAACATTTAAAAAATCTTTCCAGTCATGTTGTCCGGTTTCATACTGTACAACTACAATGTGAAACTGTCTTAGACTGATGATGCATGGTTTGTGTGGGGGAGGGTTACGTAGCTGTTCTCACTTTACAAGTGAACTACTGCTAGGAATACAAGTATACTAGTTTTCCTGTGCACTGTACAGCCAATATGGACCAAGGGTTAGCCAAGGGCTGTATAGCTGTTGGGGCTCTCCCCTTAGTGGACAAGGGAGATCACTTTTGTAGATGTTGGGAGAAGGGGCAGAGAAGGTGCCCTTGCTTAGCCAGATTGTTGTGCTCACTCATGGGGAGCCTGTTGATGCCATTAACAATCCTGTTTGTTCAAACGTTCCTGTCAAAAAGAAACCAACAATTAAACGTGTCTTCTGCTCCAGTTTCACTTGACAGGAGTAGTTTATTAAATCTGTATCAGGATCTTTTACAGGCTGTTGACTCTTCTTATTAGGTGGATTCTGGTAAAAGAAAAAGGGATTCCTGTAAAAGAAAAATGGATTCCTCTTTTCTTGAAGCGAATCGAGGAAACTGAATCTGGATAGGAATGTGATGGGCCAGATACAAATTGTTCTCCTCACATTTCAGATGAGAGCATATTATCTGAATCTCCCTCTCAGGGAATCTGTTTCTTTGAGACTGTTTCCAGATGTGTCAGTGTTTTAGTTGGAAAACACTAATGTTTCTCAGTCCGTCAGAAAATACTATGAATTGTTACAACAGAATTCCCAGAACCTCCTCCTATCATGCCATTGCAGTCAGCATGTTTGCCACAGCCTTTGGTTTCCCTTATGGCCAGACAGTTGCACCTAAGAAAGCAGACCATGTACAAATAAGTCAGAATAACTTTATAAGGGACCTTGCCCCCCCCCCCCCCCCATGCACACACATTGGAGAGGTCTCCTTTCTCTTCCAGAAAGCCTGAGTCTCCATCTCTGTCTTTGTCAACAAGTTATTTCAGACAAATGGGTTCTGAGACTGATTTGTCGGGGTTACAGATGGCAGTGGGAATAAATTCCTCATTTCCAGGGAATTATTCCACATCCCCCAGATCAAATCTCTCTGTTCCCTCATGTTCTGCTGTGCATATTTCTCCGTGGCTAATGGAAGCAGTTCTTTTAATTCAAGAATGTTTCTGCTGCCAGAGAAATAAAATGCCTGGAGACTAGATCTGAACCTTTCTTTCATAAACCCTCATGCAATAGTGCCCAAGTTCAAAATGCTTTGTTTATAACCCTTTACCCTTCTTCCTCATTTGAGTTTTTTGTAGTAACCACAGATTTAAGATATTCATCATCACATTCCTATCCATCCGGACTTGAGACTTTGGATCACATTATCAATTCATTGCCTTACACCTTTGGGATATCCACTGCTCCAAGAGAGTTCAGAAAATGTACAGCTCCAGTTATAATAGCTCATTGCAGGCTATAGGTATACACATTTTTTCCATATTTAGATGACTTGCTTATATTTGCAGAGACTCTTTCAAAGTATCAGGAATCCCTCACCTAGGTGAGATCTCTCATATGCAGGCTGAGATTTCAAGAGAACATTCAAAAGTTTTTTTGACTCCATTAGACAAGGTTGTGTTTATGGGGTGTCTGCTAGACACCTCAGTAAAATATCTTTTCTTCCACAAGAAAAAAATGGGTCTATATTTAGATCTCCTCCAGGGTTTTCCACTCAGAGTTTTGTCACTGTAAGCGAATACCTTAGGATTCTGGATAGCATAGTATCTATGATTTTCATGCTACCACTGGAAAGACTGCACATCAGAAAGATACAATGGTATCTGAAGTCTCTTACTCCTGCATCAACACCCATCATTTTTTCAGATTAAAGTTATGGGATTTGTGAGAAGAGAAATCACTTGGTGGAGACATCAGCTATACCTGACTCCAGTTCTCCTCCTGCTCCAAAGCAGTTTGTCACTACAGATGCCTCACTTTGCTTGGGGAGCAATGTGTAGGGGATAAAAGTGCAAGATATCTGGGACAACAGACAGACACAAGCATGTAAACGAAAAAGAGATGCTAGCTCATCAAGATACTCCGCTCTGTGAATTGCCTTTAATCCCCATGGCCTCTTCAAGTTGCTATAGACAATATCTTACTGATGTGGTACATAAACAAGCAAAAGAAAACTGTGTCTTACCCCTATGCAGACTAGCCATGTTAGCATGAGATATAGCTTTACAGCACAGTCTCATTGTTCAGGCATCCTACAATACATAAGAGCAAAACTGTGTGGCAGACAAGTCATGCAGAACAAAAATGGACCCTCACGAATGGAAGCTAGATTAGAGTATCTTCCATGACTTGAAAAATATGTGGGAATTTCCTCAAGTTAGACCTTTTTGTTGCCTGTCTGAGCAGTTAACTGGCAATATTCTATTTCAGGACTCCATGCAAGAAGGCCTGCAGAACAGATGGCTTTTCTTTTCAGTGGACAGAAATGTTCCTGTATGCTTTTCCATTCTCCCCACTGATATCCAGGGTACTTTTGAAGATTCAGAAGGAATGCCCAAAGATCATTGTGGTGGCTTCCTTCTGGCCCAAACAACAGTGGTTCTCCCTTCTTTTGGACTTGGCCATGGGCAATTACCATAAGCTTCCTCACAGACTAGATCTACTCACACAAGAACAGGGGTGTTTGATGCATCATGACCTCAGATAATTTCAACTGAATGCCTGGATGATAAGGTCTTAATACCTTTTAGGCATCTTTTTAGTGAGGATGTACAGCAGGTATTAATGGAGACAGTCTTCTTCTTTCGGCTTTTTCCCATTTAGGGGTCGCCACAGCAGATCATCTGTCCACTCATGATTGCAGTGGAGTTTTTATGGTGTCGAGTTACCAGCCCAGCACCCAACCTTCCACAGAAGGTGCACACACGCATGCACTCACACCTAGGGGCCAATTTCGAGTGTCTAATCCACCTACAGCAGTTCTTTGGGATGTGAGAGGAAACCAGAGCACCCAGAGGAAAACCACGCGATCACAGGGTGGACATGCAGACTCAACACAGAAGGCACCCCAGCCGAGGATCGAACCGGAGAACCTCTTGCTGTGAGGTGACAATGCTAGCCGCTGTACCACCGCGGCCATCCACCAATAGAGACAGTCTGCTACTAGAAAATCATATATTAACAAATGGAGGTTTTCAAGTTGGTGACATCATAACCAGCATGGATTCAGTGGTAGTGTTTCTCTGGTTTTACAATATTTGTGTGAGCTACTTTCTTCTGGCCTGTCTTCTAAGTCAAAGTTCATTTGTCAGAAATTTCAGAATGCCTGCCATGGATTCCTCTCTTTCAAAGCATTCTAATGTCAACATGTTTTTGAAAGGGGTATTGCATTAGATATCTCAAAGAAAACTTGTGGTTCCTCCATGGGATCTTAATTTTTTGCTAACATCCTTGCTCCTTTTGAACAGCTCATGTGACTGACTTGAGTTTCATAACATGGATTACAGTTTTACTGGTTGCTCTGACCTCTTCTAGAAGATTATCTGAGCTGCATGCTTTTATTGTGGGTTGACTCTATCTCATTTTCCATAGGGGCAGGGTTTCCTCGAGAACTAATCCTTCCTTTATGCCTAAAGTGGTATCTGAGTTTACTTTAAGCCAAGCTATCCATGTCCCTGTATTCCTCCCTTAACCCAGAAATGAGGGAGAAAAGATAATTCACACCCTGGATGTTTACAGATAACTGTAGTACGGTCTTGACAGGACAAAATCATTTAGAACTCTTGATCAGTTGTTCATTTCTTGTGAGGATATGAAGGGGGTTACCTGTGTCAAAACATACTTTCCAAATGGTTGTCTCAGGCTATTACCTTTTGTTGTCCCACCATAGCAAAAGTATTCCGGGCAGGGTCCAGGCATGCACTGACAAGGCCTTGGCTTCATCTATGGCTTTTTGTAAAGGGTTGGTCTCTAGAAGCAGCAACTTAGTCCTGTACACATCCTTCTTTAAGTTTAGGTCAGGCTTTGCTAGGACCATTCCCCAGGGGCTCCTAGACTCTTCTTCCATCTCCCAGTTGTTCTAAACTATGGTAATGTATCCATATAGCTCTGGCTATTGCAACAGTGATAAATATGTAGAACATAGTACAGTTGCGTAGGTAAACTTACTGTAACAGAAGATGTTGTAATCGTGAAAGTGAGGAACCAACCACAAGGAATACGCAAGAAAAAATATATATATACACTTCTGCTGAACCACAGTTAATCAGGTTGGAGTAAATGTGACCAGTCCGTTGTATAATCCAAAGAGTTCTTTATTTAAGACACAAGAAATAAGCGCTTTCGCGTGGTAAGTTCACGCTTCATCAGATATCATTTAAAAATGCATATAATCCATTATTTAACCTCTAAAGCGCGGGAGATTAATTAAACAGTTCAATAGTTAAAAGCTGTGTTTTTGTTGCTAGGCGCTTTGTAAGCGCATTCATTAAGCAGCGAGAATCTCATCGCTACTACGAGTGAGACTTCACAAATAAAATCAACTCTGTCTATAGAGTCATAAAACACGAAATGCATCACTGTGTATATATTGGTAAAAAATAATTCCTTTTTCTAAGAATAAGATGTTATTAACAAGCTATCTAACGTTAAATATATAGTGAAGACTTTTTTTACAGCTGATATCTTTGATGCATGCATAATAGAATCTAGCTGAGCATTTACCAGATGTAATCAGTAAAACAAAAACGGATAATCACTAATGTCGTGAAAATCTATGCATCTTGTTCAGTAGATATAATACAGAATCAAACTCCTCAATAGACACACATTAGATCTCGAACGTGAACTTCAACTAGAGCATCGCTGCCATAAGAAAAGGAGTTTGCGTTGCTCCTAGTGAATGACAACAAAATGAAAACTAGATTGAAAAGCGCTAGCTCCCTTACTTAAAGCATCAACTTAAAATGAATTCTTTTGTGTGCTCTTAGTATTAATAACGAGTATCATGATACGTATTTTCATCAAATAAAATAAAAAACGGAACTTTAAAAGCATAGCATTGATATATGAAGTTCTCAATTACATATAAAACCCATGAGTCTTAAGAAATTTTTTAAAGACTACGTGTCCCAAATAAATATTAACGGAACTTTTTTAAACAGGTTAAACTGCTATATATAGCACAGAGTTAATACAAAAAACCCCTAAAAAATGGTACCAAAAAATGGGACCAAACAAAAAATGTATCAAAGAATATCAAAGGATAAATCCCATGTCATATGTGAAACTTAAAAACTAAAGTATACTTAGCAACTGTATATTCATTAATATATGTGAAACTAGATGTTAAATATGTCGCTTATATACAGGGTATATAAGAAGATGTTAATACCCTGAATTTCAAACATGTCTATGCTAATAAATCAGTGACCACTAAGAGATATACAAGGCTGTATATATAGAGGCAACACATAAAAATATGGAAATATTCATGTATTATCTAGCCAATGTATAATAGTGCTTAAATGTGAACTAAAGAAGCAATAAAAATGATTTATTACTCCAACCTGATTAACTGTGGTTCAGCAGAAGTGTATATATATATTTTTTCTTGCGCATTCCTTGTGGTTGGTTCCTCACTTTCACGATTACAGCTTCCAACCTTTTTGGTGAGTGAACCTTTTAATAGGGATACCGACTATTCACATCAGTAACAGAAGATGTTCTGATAATTTCTGCAGTAGCCACTTCCTACCATCACTCACTTGTTTTTTTAGTATGTTTTTTTTTTTTTTTTTTTTTTTTATTCCATGGTGCGGTCATTTGTTTTTGTTCCCAGGCAATATCCTGTGAGGGCTGCTCCTCCTCTCTCAGTTGGCAGGAAAGCATTGAAGGGCTTGACGCCCAAACCTGTCTCTTAGTAAGCTTGGCTTGAGCTGACTTAACAGTTTGCATGTGTGTAAGGTTCCCTGAAGCTTTGGAAGCTTGTCAGCTGTTGTATCCTATGCAAGACATAATCCATACTTCGTAGCATACAGCAGCAGTGATCATTTGAACATCTACTATTATCATAGCTGGCTTTAGGCACCAGTGAACCATGCGGTCGCTGGGGGCCCCCAACCACAGCAAGTTATCTTACCCTGATATTTTAACATGTCTGTCAAACCAACAAAAACTAGTACATCAATCTTGCATACTTAATAAACCAGGTGGGTAATAATGCTTATTTATATCTCCTTTAAAATTCAAAAATATCTTTGCTTATAGTAACAATGTTTTAGCAAGCAAGAGCCTTCACAATTCCATTAAATATTTTACCATTAACATAGTGTCTGTGGGTTAGGGCGGCCACAGTGATGCAGCGGTTAGTGTTGCCCCCTCACAGCAAGAGGTTCTCCGGTTCGATCCTCGGCTGGGGTGCCTTCTGTGCGGAGTTTGCATGTCCTCCCTGTGGCCACGTGGGTTTCCTCCAGGTGCTCCGGTTTCCTCCCACATCCCAAAGACATGCTGTAGGTGGATTGGACACTCTAAATTGGCCCTAGGTGTGAGTGTGTGCATGTGTGTGCCTTCTGTGGAAGGTTGGGCGCCGGGCTGGTAACTCGACACCGTAAAACTCACTGTCAATCATGAGCGGACAGGTGATCTGCTTTGGCGACCCCTAACTGGGAAAAGCCGAAAGAAGAAGAAGAACATAGTGTCTGTGGTTTAGTTAAATCCTGCTGGTGGACAGTCTCTACACTAAAACTAACAACATACCCCGCTTTAGGTACCTGCAATACATGTGACTGCAAGGATCCCCCTTAATCATCCTTCACTGTGTGAGGGCCCCACAAAAGCTGCTGCTAGTTTGGGAAAATTATGAGAAAAATGTATTAATTCCATGATTATTCTGTTTAACCTGAACAGGCTGTGCTATGACCCTGTTAGGATAAAGCTGATAATGAGCATATGCAAGGTAAGCACTAGAGAGATCAGCAGGCCAGTGTGACTAGTGTCCCTGCATACCTCGGATTTTAAGAAGAGCTAACACTTCTCATCTTCATGGATGGTGTTATCTTTTGGGGAGTTTTATAAATACTTACAGAAAACCAGATACCTTAACTCTCAACTTCTTCACAGAAGAATTCAGCGCAGTACCAATAATAGCAGAATAAAGGCTCAAAATCAGGAACACATTTTAAATATTACTCTGATTCATTGAAAAAGATAATAGAGTAACACCTTTTGTATTAACATTTTTCTTTGGACATTAATTGTAAAACTCTAATGAATGGATTTATTGACAGTCTGTAATCGCAAATGATTTACAAGCAAATCAAACTTGTTACAAAGGGCAACAAAATTATGTGCAAAGTCAGGGACAGTGACAGATTTGCGTTGCTCCTTACTGAGGTAAATAAAAGTGACCCATCCCTGCTACTGTTTGATGACTGCTTAACAGCAGTCACTGATCTGGTGTGCTGGTACCACTGTTGCACGATGTATCGCCGAAATAATACATAATGCGTGTGTGTTTGTGAAAATGTTAGTGAGTTTTATCTGTGCACACACTCAGTAATACCAGGACACATACATTATTCTTCTGGGTGTCAGTAAAAACTGTAGCTAACTTCTTCTTCTTTCAGCTTTTCCCAGTTAGGGGTCACTACAGTGGATCACCTGTCCGCTCATGATTGGCAGTGGAGTTTTTACAGTGCCGAGTTGCCAGCCCGGCGCCCAACCTTCCACAGAAGGCACACACTCACACCTAGGGCCAATTTAGAGTGCCCAATCCACCTAGTGCATGTCTTTGGGATGTGGGAGGAAACCGGAGCACCCGGAGGAAACCCATGTGACCACAGGGAGGACATGCAGACTCTGCACAGAAGGCACCCCAGCCGAGGATCGAACCGGAGAATCTCTTGCTGTGAGGCGGCAATGCTAACCACTGCACCACCATGGCCGCCCTTAAGTATAGAATCTTAAACTACTACAATAAATATACTAAAATACAACAGAAAGAAACCAACTACTGTTGGGAAAACATTGCCGTGAGAAAGGGGCTACTACTGAACAGATACCATAAATATCAGAAAAGGGAACCAACTCAAGAAACTATAATTCAGCAAAAATAATCTAGTAGGACACTACAACAGTTATATATGGAAAAATATTGGTTTTGAAATAAATTTGAAGTGCAGCACTTAGCACTGAAGCTTGATCATGTCCATTTGCTAAGGAGGCAAACAAGTTCTGAGGTAATTATTGGAAGTGGTGTATTATGAGAGGAAAAATTCTTAAAGGAGTGAACTGCATCCAGCAAGTGCTTGAAGACCCACATGTCAGATCTGAATGAATGGGAGAGCAATGTAAACATTTACCCCAGCCCCCAAAAGTAAGATAACGTAGCTAACAAGAAATTCTATTTCAAAAGTAAGTCATAAAATGTATCCTAGAACATTCAGACACTTAGATCTTCTAAGACTCTGGGGATCCGTACTCCCTAGACTGTATAAATAGATACAGAGGACACTCAGTCATCCTGGACTATGTGGGGGCCCCACAAACACTGTTGTTTGAGGAAAAATGAGGTGAAAAAAAATATATATATTTTTTTCTGATTATGCTCTTTAACCTGAGCAAGGCTGTGATATGACCCTGTTAGGATAAAGCTGATAATGGCCTCTGCTCTCAACTGCACCCATTCTAAAACCAGCCCCGTTCGGATGTGTACGTACAAAAGCTGCTGCAGGTTATATGGGGGTTGGGGGTGGGATTGTGGTATTATTCCTCACAGTCATAGCTCAGAGGTGTGCACATGAGGTCATTAAAACTTGTCTTTGAGCCGAGGACAATGCGATCATTGTTTTTTTTTTTTACTTTTCTCACATACCTCAGAGGTGTACAAAGAAGTTTACTACAGCTTGTGTAGGAACAACAAAGTAGAATACATTACTATAATCATTATTTTTTATTCACTATCATAATTACACTTAGGACACATATACAGGTTGGTTGCCTTTGACAGTTTGGGTTGAGGAGTGGAGAGACCTGCTATGTATATGTATATGTATATCAATATCAGCAGTCCCTTGAAGTACACGACTGTGTCAGTTTGAACCTATGCCTTCATCCCAGTCTAACACCAGAGGGATGCATAAGCACTCTTTTGGGGGGGATTGGGAGGCAGGCAGTTTCCAGATTAGGACCTGTGTATCCAGACAACAAAGGGTTTTTAGTTTATTGTGAGCTACTGTTTTGTCATCTTTGACCATTAAACCTTGGGTACAACTTATGTCTTCCTTGAAAGAAAAAAAAAAACATAAAACTGAAATTATTTTCTTATTTCCTAAATGGTTATTATGGTACTGTCTTTGCTCAGGAAATGTTTGTTGAAAGGTTGCAAGGAAAACTAAAGCTGAACAGCAACACAATTTCTTTACTTAATCATAATTTCTGTTCAAGCCATTATTGGATGAAAAGGTGTGTAAAAAGAAAAAAAAAACTTTAAAATGCACTTCAGAGCATGTAGAAAATTGTAGCTTCTTGAAAATGCTGACAAGGCAAAATGTGAGAAAAGGGAGAAAAAAATAATGTCCATTGTATGGGGAGCCCAAGATGGGGAGGGGGGGTGGGGAAGACTGGAGGCTGTTGTGTGTATGGGAGAGGTCTGAAATAGTAGACCTAGGGCACCATTTCACCCAAGTCCAGACCTGTACATAGAGTTGCTGCAATATATCATTGCTGCAACTAAATGCCATTAATTGTAAATGTCCCTTTTTGTGAGATGGGCCAACACAGTGTAGTACACAAGTCTTGTAATGTAAGAATATTGTAGCTAAATGTCTGTCGGTGCACACTACAAGTAAAGGTTTGCAGCATGAATGAAAAGAGTGCTTAGGAAGGGTGGCAGTGACAGGGTGATACATAGACTGGCAGTGCCTAGGGGGCCCCCAAAATGCTAACAAAGGCCCTGAGTATTATGCTACACTTACATACATAATTGTACTTTACTTTCCTATATCAAGTAAATAGTCTTGCTGCATTCCTTGCTTACTGTGTTCTCTACTATCCTGTTTGTCATGAGTTCAAAGACATTACAAGGAGATGAAGGAAGATGGCTTTACAGGTCCATTTTATTGAGAAGGCGCTTCACTGCCTACAATATTCTTGTTAAAAAAAAAAAAAATACTATGCAGAGAAAGGGAAGAACCATGACATTCATTCTTCTAATCCTGCAGTGATACTTGTTCTTTCTGGAATAGTTTCTGAAGTTGTAAGATGCATAGCTTCACTTTTTAGGGGACTAGAATTCATCCCAGTGTTTTGCAGACGATTACTATGGAAAGTTAATTGTACCCCAGCAAAGGGACCAGATGCTGCACTGAGCACTTAAGATTTCATGACTTCAAGTCTAGTGCTGGAGTGAAGGACTACTCTCGTAACATTGTGCCAGGCAATGTATATGTCTTTCCTTCCTAATACCCCCTGTGGTTTGAACAACCCCAGTGGCTATACACACAGTTATTGATGAGATCAAAACTGAGCACAGGTATTACAAGGATTCATAGCTACACTTGACTAGAGCCACGGTTTGGTTCTCAAAGGCCCATGAATTTGTCTGTGCAGCACTGACTTTGCTGAAACTCCTGTTATAATTGGTTGAATGTCTGATGTCAACCACCTTGACAACAGCCACTGTACTGTCAGTCAACTAGCACCCACTCTGTCAGTGGCTTAACCATCAGCCACTCAGGCGTGCTTCCATCTGATACCGGCCTGCCTAGCACTGGTCCTAATACTGGTTTGCCTGATTTTAGCCCAATTATGAGTCTTCCTAATTCCTGGTCCCCAGTGTGTGCTTTCCAGGCATAGTATTATAGAATGCAAGTTGATCTGATTTGCTCCCCTGGCATCTGCCGCACTTGACTTTCAAGCATTAGGCCTGATAAGCATCCTTCCATCATAGACAGTACAGGGAGACCCTTTTCATCCCCGCTTTACCATTGCCTCAGATCACTGCGAATACAAGATAACCATAAACCTTCTATACTGGTACAGAGTTGAGAAATGATGCAGACCACCCTAACTTTTTCTAATCGTGACATATTTCATCTGTTCTGTAGCCTTGGGGTTTGCAAGTGGGATATTTTCTCATCGCTCTACCATTTTGTCTTTAATTCTGACTGTGGATATCATTTAAGGAGCATTGCACTACATAACGTTTGTTTTATTCTAGATTGTCTTTCATCCAGACCTATATGAATTACTGTTCCGTTCAGAAAATAGCTTTATTTTAGCATCCATGGAGTTGTGGAGGAAGAGATCTGCACAGCATTCTGGCAAACTAAGAATCTTTGGCATGTAGCCTCGGTTTACATAACCAGATTTTTCTGGGTGAAACTTTTAACAGTATAGTATAGTGGTGTGCTATCACTTTCAAAGTTTAACTCTTAGGTCCGCGGTGCAACCATAAGATACTATGTAACCATTATACTAGTGGTCCCTTACTATATGGAGCTGTAGAATTGACAGCCATGCTTTTTGAAGATCACCGATTTGAAGGCAACACTAGGAGTTCTTAAAGCAATGAACTCTAGGAAATACAGCATAAACCCCACAGCTGAAGCACACATTACCTCATGATTTGTTCTCAAGAGTGTGAGGATTGTAAGTGATCTTACACACACACATAAAAAGCATTTCTTTTCAGGAAGGTAAACCTCTCCCCCTGCATCTCTGTACTTTCTTACTGTATTATCCTCACCCCATGGTCACTGCACCTCATGGAAAGGGTAATCGGCAACAAGCAGTGTAAAGCTGCATCACCCTTTCTTTAGAAGGCTAGTATGTAGGCAAACACAAAAAATACTGCACAATTGAGCGTAAACCAATTGCACCTGAATGCAGCAGGCAACAAAACAAAAGCAGTTAATTCTACAAACAGTGATGCTTGAATAACTTTTGATTCTAGCAGTTGTATATCATAGTGGGTTTGGCATAATGATTAATGTCTTTACCGCAAAAACACAAGTTCAATGGTTTGATTTTGAGATTTGGTTATTAGCTAGAATTTAAATGGGCCTTCTGGGCAGTTAGCCTAGTAAGTATTCACTGATGACGCACACATCTGATTAGAAGTGTCCTAAATATATGTAAATTAGTGAGATTTTGTCATTAATCTTCCCTGTTACTTACCAAGTTGTAGTGATTTTCATAAAGCCATATCCTGTGTTGAGAGCTACTAATGCTTTGAATGCATGAAGGTTATAATTTGTACCGTACTTGATCACATTGTCTTGTCTCACAAAAAATTGCAAACGATAGCCCATCACGTATAATCTGTAAAAACAGTGATTCATGTGAAATAGCAACAGCAGCCTCAATCCTAAGGTACATGAAATGGCTGACAATAAGTGATTAAGGTGCGTGACTGCTAGGAGCTCCTGGTGCAGAGCTAACAAAGTCTGGAACACGTGCAATGTCATAAATAATTAAACATTTGTTCTGTTACCCTAGGAGACATGAAAAAGTGATCTGTTATATTCCCCCCCTCTGTAGCAAATACCATTAAGCTGCACTGAGTTACAGCGGGGCCTTACACAAAAGCACAGATTTGCAGTGCATGTTGAGAGATGGTATTGTGCATTTAATTTGTTTGTGAGATGTGTATATGAGTTATGTTCAGTGCTTGGTAAATAATTACACAACTAAATGTACCTTCTGTTGGATGGATTACTGTGTCACCAAGATCATATGTTACCTGTTTTGTCGCTTCACTCAGGAGGCAGGGCAATGTTTTCCTATTGCGGATATTCATAGTGTGATGGATAGATGGTCAGTATAGTGAATGAACAAAAAAAAAGGACTACTATCACTAACGAAGAATTAGCAGCCTGTAACAAGCAGCATGTCAGTGTGACTGGCACATATGCATCATCACAGCTTGTAGTGACATTGTCAA
>NC_056727.1:1200382312-1200455448 GCF_019279795.1 Protopterus annectens
ACAGACAACCCTCTCCTCCTCCCAACAAATTCCAACACATGTGAGAGATGCAACCATATAGCCAAACTGGAGGCTAAGCTCTCTCAACTCAGTACTGGCGTAACCAGTCAGGAGGAGAAGGAAACCACACTCACTACAATTTCAGTCTCACATAGACCTACCACGACAACAAACCAAACACATAAACACACAAAAACATACTCTTGAGGCTCTAAATAAAAATCTGCCTAAGCAGCAGAGACCTCCAAAGCAGACACCCAAGCAACCGCTACCCCAAAACAAAACACGTGCAACACATAGCTCACAAAGCCAGTGTGCCGAACAGTCACAGCCTTTAAGGCTAAACAACACACCTGATACACTTGTAATAGGTGACTCTATCGTCAGGCACACTGACATCCCGCTCACCAGGCTGAACAAGGAGAAGGTCACGGTGAGCTGCCTGTCGGGCGCTAGGATCCGCCACATAACACAAGCACTCAGGTCACTCCAAGGCAAGTACAAATATGACTCAGTCATTGTCCATGCTGGTGTGAATGACCTGAGACATACCTCCCTGGACTACATGAAAAGAGACATAGAGGAGCTCTCTGAGCATGTAGCCCAGGCCGGTATGACCCTGACCTTGAGTAGCATCTTACCCTCACCAGGAATGATGCCACAATATGAAGACAAGATGATCAATTTCAACAATTGGCTTAAGTGTTAGTGTCATTCAAAGGGGATCCAATGCCTGTCAGCCTGGGATGACATGCTCAACAAGCCACGATGCTTCGCTAGGGACGGCTTGCACCTGTCACCCCTGGGCTTTCGGATATTGGCAAAGGCTCTTGCTACCCCCATAGTGCCTTTTTTAGGCAAGGCTCAAAAGACAAACCCACCTCCATAGGTATTACAAGGGATAAGAAACTAAGAGTAATGCTACTCAACGCCAGAAGTCTAAACCTCAAGATGCACGCACTCAAATCTCTCCTTAGCATGGAGAACATCGATATCCGTGCAGTAACAGAAACCTGGTTCAAGGCTCCCGAGAGCACCCCCCCAGGACTACCAGGTTATACCTCATACCATGCTTTTCGGCCCCAAAACTTGGAACGAACCACAAAAGGAGGGGGAGTATCAATATTCGTCAAAGATACCCACACCTCCAGGTTGGTGGCACAGCACGAATCATCAGAGACTATCCATGTGCAACTAACTGTGGGTAAAACTGCCTTCCAGTTTATAGCCTGCTACAGACCACCCTCCCAAACACAGGAACCCCACTTGGCCTTCCTGAGAATACTGGAAAATATGAAGGTCTCTCCAAACACCATTATATTGGGCGACTTCAACTACCCAAACATAGACTGGGAGCATTACTCTAGCTCCAACACCCTAGCCCAAAGGTTCCTAGAATTTATAAACTCAAATGCTATGGAACAACTTGTTACCACTCCCACAAGAGGGCAAAACATACTGGACCTGATCATCACCAACATGGGGACACTATGCTCCAGACCAGAAGTGTATCCCTCACTGGTAAGATCAGACCATAAACTAATCTCACTGGATATTCACATCCCGACCCCCCCTGCCCAGAAAACCACAGTGAAAAACTTTTCTAAAGCAAATTTCACACGCCTCAAAACCGAGGCGAAATCCTTCAAAGCCCCCGGGCCTGTGGAAAATACTGCCCAGGCCGCAGAATCCTTTATAAACGCATTCTATGAACACCTTCAGGAATGCATGGATCATGCAATCCCAAATAAAACCAAGACCCAATTCCTCCAAAGGCAGACGTCCTGTCTGGTGGACCCCAGCCATAAACAAACTATATAATAAAAGGAGGAAGCTACTACATGATAGAGCAAAATCCCAAAAAGGGAAGGCATCTCTGATCAGTATTAGCAAAAAACTACAGGCACTCATAAAATCGTCTAAGGCCAGCTTCGAGAGAAAAATTGCACAGGACACTAAGGATAATCACAAGGCTTTCTTTAGTTATGTTAGGAACCTGGGTGGGAATTCCCAGATATGCTCAGAATTAGTCCAAAATGACAAAAAATACACCGAGCCCACAGACATTGCCAACATCCTAGCTGACAGGTGCAGTGCAAACTTCTCCCCCCCTCCCCACCAAAAGGGCAAATATCTATCCCAACAGAGTGCTACCCCCCTGACATCTCAGATGCTCAGGTAAGCGCCACCCTCTCCAAAGCAAAAAACACAGCATCAATGGGACCAGATGGTGTCCTGGGCTGCGTCCTACATGAACTCCAAGAAGAGCTAAACCCAAACATAAAACTACTGTTCAATCTTAGCCTTATTCCAGGATATGTACCCAAAGAGTGGCGTACAGCAACAGTGGTCCCTCTCCACAAAGGTGGTGCCTCAACGGATCCTGGAAACTATCGCCCCATAAGCCTGAGTAGCTTGGTCTGCAAAGCTATGGAAAGGATCATCATGGACCTCATAAATAAAGATATTGGAGACCTACAGACACTGGATCCTACCCAGTTTGGCTTTGTTAAGGGCAGATCCTGCCTCTTAAACCTGGTCGATTTCTTTGAAACAGTCACCAAGGCCATTGACGAGGGGAAGGTGGTCCACACAGCCTACCTGGACCTTGCAAAATCCTTCGATATAATACTCCACTCGGGCATTATAGATAAGCTCACCAGCTTAAATATAAAACCCTATGTCACTAGATGGGTTGCAAACTGGGTCAAGGACAGAACCCACATGGTTAGAATTGCTGGAGCCATGTCAGACTCCAAACCAGTTACAAGTGGCATCCCACAAATCTCAGTCCTGGGACCTCTCTTGTTCGGTATATATTTCTCGGCGGTACAGGCCAACACGGAAGGACTGTGGCTGACCAAGTTCCCAGATGACTGCAAATTGGGCACCATAATCAACTCTCCAGCCAACACAAGCATCCTCCAAAAGGGCCTCATAGAAACAGACAACTAGTGCCAGAGCCATGGCCTCAAGCTAAACGCCAAAAAGTGCATAGTCATCCCCTTTGGCAAAAACAAAGTGCCCACAAATTACCACATAGGTGGTAATCCATTAAGTACAGAAGACGTCATTAGGGACCTGGGGACCCAAGTTGATAGCAATCTCTCATTTGACAACCACGTGGCCAAAGTGGTTAGAAAAACATTTTATATAGCCCACCTAATCGTGAAGGGATTCACATCTAGATCAGGGGAGGTCATCATACCTCTTTACTCATCCCTCATCAGGCCCATAATTGAGTACAATGCCTCTTTTGGGATGTACCTTACCAGACACCTGCAGCAACTGGAAAGACCCCAAAAGTACCTCACCAAGAGGATCAAAGGGCTCAAACAGATGCCATATGCTGCCCGGTTAAAGAAACTCCAGCTCTACTCAGTGGCATATACCGCCTGCTCAGAGGCGATCTGTGCCTGACGTATAAAGCCATGTCCAACCCGGAATTAATGGACATGGTGCACATCAGAAAATCCAAATCCCATCGAGCTACGCGCTCGAGAGACTTGAACCTCAGCACTGAAATAAATAGGACATGCTGGAGGGACAGATTCATAACCCAGAGGCTCCCTTCACTCTGGAATAAAATCCAAGTCCAGGTTAGGCAGAGTCCCACATTGACTCTCTTCAAGAGGAATCTTGATGAGTGGATGGGAGATCATAGGCTTACCCCGACTATCACTTCTGTGTCACTGTTAGACAGAGGCACAGTATCTCATTACATCCGAGTGACGCCTCCAGGTGCATCTGCAGTTACCTCCTACTGCTCCTGCAGCCGTCAAATATTGCTTGTTCATATTTGCATTAATAATTCCAAAATCTTGTTACATATAAGGGATGAGAATATTTTATCTTGAAGCATACATGATGGCAAACACAACTCTATTGATATTTGACCTCTGTCAATGAGTATTTGTTAGAATTGTAAGGTGAAAACTTCATTTTTAAAGGAACAGGTCACATCCACTAGGAGTTAAAGGTACACTCTCAAAAGAGTTGTACTGGAGGGAATGAGGCATACTAACCTCAAAAAAAGGCATAGCAAAATTAATTTAAAATGGGTGGCGAAAGCCAAACACACTCTGGCTAGGCTTATAAATGCCCTAGGGCAGATAGCCTAGTATGAACCTATAACCAACCATGTAGGCATCACCCATTGAAGTTTCTCAGTTGTGTCTTTTGTGTGCAAGTCCAGAGAACTGAAATTACACACTACAGACCAGAGGCAGTAATGTAAATTTTTCTGTTGCATTCTGGACACAGGTGCTGGCAAGTCTGTTCTTTTGTCTGATTGCCTACTCTCCTGTGGCAGTGGAAGTTTATTTTAGGCAGCAATGACTTTCTGATGTTTGACACTGATATGTCTCTTGCTATACAACATACAGCAGCACGGATAAGCTGCTTACCATCCTGCTGAGCAGTCCTGTCATGTGATTGTACCATGTCTCTGCTTTAAGTAAAAGAGTTTGCAACTAGGTGAGCCTCCATGTTGTAAAGGGAGATGGGAGATTGGCAGCATTTTCTGTACAACCTTTGTGATGCTTCCATAGCTTTATATATATATATGTATATATATATATATATATATATATATATATATATATATATATATATATATATATATATAGATATATATATGTGTGTGTGTGTGTGTATATATATATATATATATATATATATATATATATATATATATATATATATATATAGATATGTCTATGAAAGCATTTTTTTTTCCTTTTTGGCTAGGTGTGCCAACTAACTACAAGTAACTCTGTTTATGGATGATCCACATTCACTGTCAGTGCGGCTTGTTTGCAAGTCCTGGAGGATGTAAAGAAGATTGAGATATTCAAATCCAGCACTTCAAGATAAAGTTTCTTAGCAGCCCATAGCCATGTTCCTGTGAATTAAACCACATGACACCTCATGTAAAACATAATAGTATGTAAAGATTGTGTACCAACAATGCAAATCAATGTGGCAATAAGTGGAAGTACTGATGTTCATCGTGTTTCACTGTTACAGTCCTAATAAATGGGTTATCTGGCTTCCGGTAGCCCTTAGTCTGCCAGAATACCAAAGGTAAGTAAAAATGCCATCAGTTGCCGTCAGTTGTTAAGGACGTCAGGGTGTCTGATACAAAAGGAGGCAGCTGACGTCACTTCCTCAGTCTTCCTTGCCACGGAGCCCGAAGCAGAAGCTTTTCATGCACGAGTGCTGGTCAGTAGTTTACCTTTGTTGGTTTCCAACTACAAGAGTTGAAGTCTACTACAGATAAGTACCCCGTTGGGGATCCTCTTTTCTTGCCTTAACGAATGTCAGAAAAAGTTAATTGCCTTACCTGTGGAATGCAGATTCCCCATAGAGATTTTCATTCCTATTGCATTATTTGTTTAGACCTTGACCACAACATTCCCAAGTGTGATCTCTGTGCCTCCTTTAATCCGCATACTCTCCGTCGTTGGGCTAAGATTTTGGCTAGGCATTTTGGAGTTTGGCCTAAGCTCATTGGTATGGTGTCCGCAGGTCTTCAGGTTTTGGATGTTCTGAAGAAATGTAAGGATAAGGACCACGGCAGGCCTCAGAAAGCTAAGTCCTCAGATGAGGTTAAATTGGTCGTCAGTCAGGCAGTAGCCAGTGAGACGCCTTTGCAGTCCCTGCAGTCCGTTGATGTACAACCGCAGGCCTTGATTGAGTCCGAGTCCCTTAGGTCTTCAGCATCAGGCCTCCGATGTTCATCGTGTTACACTGCTGCAGTCATTACACTTGGGTTATCCTGCCGTGAGGCGTTCCCGCAGTCGGCCAGAGTTCCAAAGTCTTGGTCCGGCGCCGGTTGCTGTCGCTTCCTCCCTGACGTCAGTGCACCAGGGGTATATAAGATGCATCCAATGCCATTTTCTTCAGCCTTTCTTGCCGCGCGGTGCCCGAAACAAAAGCTGTTCGCAAGTGCCGGTCGGCCGACTCCTGAAATTTTCGAAGTCGAATTTCAGAGCCGAAGTCTTCAATAAAGCTAAGTACCTCGTTGGGGAAACTTTTTTTTCTTGCCTCAGACTGATGTCAGAAAAAAGTTAATAATTGTATTTCTTGTGGGAAGCAAATACTTCATAAGGACTTCCACTCTTACTGTATTCCATGCCTAGGCCCTAATCACGACGTCACTAGTTGTCGGTTTTGTGCTAGATTTAACAAACGCACTATAAAAAGATGTTTTGATTTTGCTTTGCACTACTATGGCCGAAAGTTCAATTATACTATGCCGTCAGATCAACCGACGACCTCAATACCGAAAAAATGCAAAGACAAGGATAAAGACAGGTATCCGAGGTCCAAAACCGACAAAACCTCTTCTAGGCCAGTCGCCGGTTCTCAGTGAGGCGCTTTCGTAGCCCCTGACACCCACTACCTCAGAGCCACAGGCTGCTTCCGACTCCCACGTGGAGACAGCTAGGCCTCTGGAAACTCAAGATATTGGACCTACGGAAATTAATCCCTCAGATGGGTCCAGAGCCATTAAGCAGGTATCAGCTTCTGTGGGTGTTTTCAGACCTTCACAACTTTGCAATAAAACTACAGCCAAGACAAAGGTACCATTAAGGACAAAGAAACAAGTACAGCATTCTCCTAGACAGTCCTCCATGCCAAAGAAACCGATGCTTAAAATGGCCAAAGACCTCATTACTCTAATCTGGGGTTCCCATCCCTCTCCTGAAAAAAGGCCTAGGCAGGATACAGACTATGATTCCTCTGATCAGGTTTCCATTTCCTCTGTTTCCTCTTCAGACCAGGGATACTCTTTACCCCCTATGGGGACTCTGATGCTGAAGAATCTATCCCTTCAGCCTCTCCTCCTGAGGATTATTCTTTTGGGGAAACTTTACATACCATGAGGGAGCATTTCCATTGGGAAAGTCAGGATTACTCAGAATCCAAGGAAAGGCGCAGGGATTTCCTTTTATTGCTTCCACACAGGCCCCTGGCTAATTCCGCCTGTGCTAGATATTGTGGATGATGTGTTCTCTGAATCCAGCTTTTCTCCTGATTCTTTGCCCCCTGCTCCAGCCAAGCCAGATAGGTATTACAGAGTCCCTGACTGTCACAAGTTTATTTACAAAAACCCTACTGCTGATCCAGAAACTATTTCAAGGGTCCAAAAGGGGTTAAGGCTTTCATTGCGAAAAATCCAGTACCCTCAGACAGAGATTCTAGAACTTTGGATAGATGGGGGAAGAAAGTATACACTTCTGCAACTTTAGCAGTAAGAGCTTTAAATTGCCAGTTTCACATGCTTAAGTACCAAAAATATTTAATGGCTCAGTTAAAACAGAAAATGCTTGCAAGCTCAGAAGCTCCTGATTGTAAAGAAATGCAGGATTTATTGCATGCAGTTGAACAGGTGGGAAAACATACTCTGCAATGTGGTTTTGATTCTTTAGAGGCCTCTTGTAGAGCCGCAGTTACAGGTTCTGAGATTCGAAGACATGCTTGGTTAAAAGAACAGAGTTTACCTGATCATGTTAAGGCAAAGTTATTGGACGATCCTTTACAGCATGATACCTTGTTTGGTGTTAAGGCAGAAGAGGTCTTAAAGAAAATGGAGGATAAAGCTAAATCTATGCAAACAGTCAAAGATTGCGTACAGGTACAGCCACCTCGGTTTAGCAGAAATTGGCCAACAAAGAATTGGTCCTTTCCAGTGTCAGACAGGCCACAGCGAGGCAGATACAGACGCCCAAGAGGCAGATCTCAACCCCAACGCTCAGACAACGACAGTGGGGCACCTCAACCCCAAAAGGAGGTGAGGACAAGTCTCAACCTTACAGGAAACAGTCACAATGACTTTTTCCTTGGTATGCCAAGCACATCCCTTTTGGAAGCTCCCTTAGGGGGAAACTAGCACTTTTTTCTCAAAACTGGCAAACAATCACCCAAGACAAATGGGTTCTGAATATTGTGTCTCAAGGTTACAGGTTCCACTTTCATAGTTTAGCAAGGCTAAAAGGAATGCCAGACCTGCCACAAAATCAATGCGCAGAGGCACAAAAACAAATTTCAGCCCTCATGGACATGAGAGCTATTCAAAAAGTACCACAACAGGAACAAGGACAAGGATTTTACTCAAGACTCCTCGTGGTCCCCAGAAAGAACAAGGCCTGGAGGCCCGTACTAGACCTTTCAATTCTGAAAACTTACCTGGATATTCCGAAATTCAAAATGTTGACATTACAGCAGCTTCTACCCATGCTGGGCAAGAAGGCTTGGCTTGTTACTCTGGACCTCAAAGAGGCATACCTGCATGTTCCTATCAGACAAAATTGCAGAAGATACCTCAGATTCAAAGCTGGAACATTGCACTACCAGTTCTCTGTGCTGCCCTTTGGCTTATCTACTGTGCCCAGGGTCTTCACAAAGTGCCTGGCACCAGTAATTGCATTTTGCAGACAAAAAGGAATTCAAATATATCCATACCTGGACGACTGCCTCATTCAAGCAGAGACAAAGGACATTCTTCTACAGCATCTGGTGTTTGTAAAAAGGTTGCTAATTTCTCTAGGGTACACAGTAAACAAAAAGAAGTCAAAACTAGTGCCCTCGCAACAGATTATATTCCTGGGTGCCAGCTTAAATACAATGGCCCAAATGGCTTACCTCACGCCAGACAAACAAGTTCAACTAACTCAATATTTTCAATTACTGGCAAAAAAGTCACATCTCCCTGCAAGAAAAATTCTGCAGGCCCGGGGATTCATGGCATCCTGCATACTACTAATACCATATGCCAGACTGCATATGAGGAAATTACAATGGTACCTAAAAAGTGTTTGGACTCCACCCTCTCACAGTTTAGAAGCAGTAATACCAATGATTCCCTGCCTACAACAGGAGTTTCGATGGTGGGCACAGGCATGTCACCTAAACAAGGGTCAGCCTTTTACCCAACCCACAGCCAGGCAAACTCTAACAACAGATGCCTCAGATTACGCCTGGGGAGCACACATGGCAGGAAAATGCATTCAGGGCAAGTGGACCACAGACCAGATGCATCTTCACATCAATCAAAAAGAGATATGTTGGCTGTTCAAAATGCCCTAACAGCTTTCAAGGACCTTTTGCATCTGGGACAATTAGTACTAAAGAGAGACAACACCACAGTAATGTGGTACATAAACAAGCAAGGGGGCACTCATTCTTATCCCCTATGCAGGCAAGCCATGACCTTGTGGAACACAGCTCTAGCGTATCAAGTTCACCTGCAAGCACAATCCCTGACAGGAAAGAAAAATACTCTGGCAGACGATCTAAGTAGAAATATCATGGACCCTCATGAATGGAAATTTAATCCACAAATCTTCAGCATGGTAACGCAAAAATGGGGATGCCCAGACATAGATCTTTGTGCCTCCCCACTGAATTGCCAACTACAAAAATTCTGCACAAGGACTTATCACAAACAAGCATGGAAAGTGGATGCTCTTCTGTTCAGTTGGAAAAACCTAAAAGTTTATGCCTTCCCGCCACTGCCTCTCCTTTCAAAGGTACTCCTAAAAGCCAGACAAGAAAAACCACAGATGATCCTGATTGCTCCAGACTAGCCACGCCAGCACTGGTACCCTATCTTAAGGAACTTGGCTCAAGGCCCACCATGGATTTTGCCTCAAATTCCACATCATCTGACTCAACAAAATAATCGGATCCTGCACGGTCAGCTCAAAACCCTAAACCTGGCTGCATGGCAGATACGTTAGTCAAACAGGCAACACCTCTCTCTAAAGCTGTTCTGGATGTCATTTTGGAGGCCAGGAGGCCTAGCACCAGGAAAGCTTACTCAGAAAAATGGAAGAGATTCTGCGCCTGGAACCAGGCTCAAAGCCTTGATCCTCTTGTTCCAAACATTCCTCAGATTTTACAATACTTAACGGAGATGCTGGACAGAGGCCTATCCTTCTCATCAATTAAGATCCACGCCTCTGCCATTTCAGCACATTACAACACGGATCCTCCTTTATTCTCTCATCCCTTGCTAAAGCAGTACCTCAGAGGGGCTAAAAACATAATACCGCCCCAGAGAGCACCAACACCAACTTGGGACCTCAATTTTGTTTTGGAAAAACTGACCCTACCACCTTTTGAGCCAGCCAATACAGCCGATATAAAATTTTTATCATGGAAAACAGCTCTGCTCCTGGCAGTAACTTCAGCACAAAAAGTCTCAGAGCTACAGGCATTAATGGCAGTGGAACCTTTTATAATTTTTCATCAGGACAGGGTTTCCTTAAGAACAAACCCTACCTTTATGCCAAAGGTGATATCTAGTGTGGCTCTTAACCAAACCATCCATTTGCCAACTTTTTATCCAAACCCCCAGAATAAAGGGGAGAAACTTCTGCATTCTTTGGACATACACAGGCAGCTATGCTTCTACTTGGACAAAACAAAAGCTTTCAGGAAAACTGAGCAACTGTTTGTAGCATATGCTGCAGGATCACAGGGCAAGGCTATCTCAAAGCAGACTATATCCAAATGGATAGGACACTGTATTTGTTACTGCTACACACAGCATGGAAAATCGGTCCCAAATAACATTAGGCCGCATTCCACCAGGGCAACAGCCACTTCAACAGCCTTTCTCAGAGGAGTACCTATCAAGGAAGTTTTGGAGGCTGCAACTTGAAGTTCAGTGCACACCTTTACCAAGCATTACCACCTGCCTCTTTACTCTAAATCCAGAGCAGGATTTGCCACTGCAGTTCTGCAGGGCCTCATAGCCAATCCTAACTCTTTATTAGCCAGCCACCCAACCTTAGCTTTGGGATTCTACCCAAATGTAATGACTGCAGCAGTGTAACACGATGAACATAGTACCGTTTTGTACCTACCATAAATGTAGATGTTCGAGTGTTCACACTGCTGCAGTCCAGGTTACCCTCCCTCCATCCCCTCTGAACTAGCTGGACTTATCTATACCTTTCTATCCTATGCAACCTTTGTGGTATATTTGCTTGTAACTGAAGGTATTGTTTTTATTTTATATGTATATTTTTATTAGCAATATGTATTGCCTACCTACTTGGGGGGCACCTGACATCTGGGACAAGAAAAACTGAAGAAAATGGCATCTGATGCATCTTATATACCCCTGGCGCACTGACGTCGGGGAGGAAGCGACAGCAGCCGACACCGGACCAAGACGCCTGATGGCAGGATAACCCAAGTGTAATGACTGCAGCAGTGTGAACACTCTAACATCTACATTTATGGTAGGTACAAAACTTTACTTTTTGCCTTCTGACAGCAAACTTCTTCCTTCAACCTACCCACTCTACTAGGGTGGCATCCACTTCAGCAGCCTTTCTAAGGGGTGTCCCTACTAAAGATATTTTGGAGGCTGCCACATGGTCTTCTGTTCATACTTTCACAAAGCATTATAATTTGCCTCTGTTTTCCAGAGCCAGGGCAGGGTTTGCCACTGCGGTGTTGCAGGGCATTATCTCCAACCCTTGATGCTGTTGGTTCCTCCCCACTTTTTCTCTGGGCTTTGGTAATCAACCCATTTGTTAGGACTGCAACAGTGAAACATGATGAACATAGTACAGTTGAATACACTTACCATAAATGTAGCTGTTCGAGTGTATTTACTGTGCAGTCCTGGTTTCCTCCCTCCTTCCCCCACTTTTTGTGGTCCTCTCCTATTCTTTTTTTGCTGAGGTACAGGTTTAATTTGTTATTTGTCAAATTGGTTTTTGATTTAAGCCTTACTTTCTGGGGGCTCCTGACTGTTATGGCAAGAAAGACTGAATAAGTGACATCTGCTGCCTCCTTTTGTATCAGACGCCCTGACGTCCTTTGCAACTGACGGCAAGCGACGGAGGGCTACCGGGAACCGGATAACCCATTTGTTAGGATTGCAACAGTGAATACACTCTAACATCTACATTTGTGGTAAGTGTACACAACTATATTTTCCCTGGGTTAGCCATGTTTTCCATAATATATATAATATTTATTTTATACTACAATACAAGTAAGTGGCATGCATGCATTTAATAATCTGATCTGATTTTAGTGTCTGTAGTGCAATAAAAGCAGTCTAAGATATGGTGTAAAAGAAGTAATAACAGGTAACCCATAAGTACTGTAATGTGTGTTAAAAGGGACATTGTTTCTACTTGGTTAGCAAATAAACAGTGACTAGCATTGTCTAGTTCAGTTCTCAGCTGTGTGTAGTATATGTTCTCCCTGTGTTCATATGGGTTTTCTCATGGTAATATGGTTTCCTCCCACATCCCAAAATAATGTACAAAGTAAATTGTCAAGACCGAATTGCAAGTGTCTGTGTAATAATAAAGGGCTGGCAATCTGTTCCCATTGCCTGCTTGTCTAGTAAACTCTGTTGATTATAATAGCTGTTCGAGGGGTTGGTATAGGAGCCAGATATAACTTCACAATAGGGAGTGGATGTGTTTATAGATGCAGACAACTCGCACAGATTTTATGTATATAATATCCACATGCGTAGAAACGCACACATCACATTCACATAAAACATTGTCATTTTTGTAGCAAAAAAATGGAACTCCATACCTATATCTATCAGACAAATCGACAATCTGAAGTCCGTCAAAACACAGCTAAAACAGCAGCTGTTAGATTCCTAGCTCTGCTCCTGTGCCTCCCAGGCTGCTCACACCTAATACCGCCCACACTCCTTTCCCAGCCTTCAACATTACTGGTAACGCACTACTTCCTGTTGTCACATTCCCCCATATCTGATGTATGCCAATCTTTTCATCAAATGCCATTATACCCTTTTTCCTTATGTCAATCTCATATTAATTTGCCATCTACATTCCTACATATGTTTACATCTCTGATTGTCTTGTTTTTCTCACCTAATGTTGGAACTAAATTAATTTAAGCTGCACCAGAAATCTGAATCCTTCAACTTGTACTGTATTTGCAATTTAATTAATTTTTATGTCCTTATTTTATTGTTTGTAATCTGTCTTAATCTGTTATAACTGAACCTTTCTTTCAAATTGCTTGTAAACTGCACAGTACTGTAATGGAACTTTTCTCTGCAGGCCTCCGCCGAATACGAGGTTGCTGCCCTGTTGGACCACCCTGGTAACCAAATGCAATAAATAAGTATGCTTAGTGTAGCATACAAATCTGTAGTGCATAACTGATGTGTCTGCAAGTAATGTTAAATTGGGTAAAGGCATCAGTATTGACTTTTCTTGCATCCTTTTTACCTTAATATCTGCATATAGATGCATGCAACTTATTTATGTACGTATATTAATTTGTGTGAATACATATTTATATCGCTACATCTGTGCGTGTGTTTGTGTCAGTACAGTTGGTATGCAAGCATATGCATTTATTTATGTACATATGCTGATTTGTGTGAATACATATTTATATCGTTGTATCTGTGCGTGTGTATTTGTGTGCCAGTACAGTTGATATGCAAACATGTGCATCTTGCATTTGCTGGAATTTTTTTTATGATGTATCATGTGATACAGCATGCGGTGTACCACAGCAGTGCATCTGGCCAACTAGCTGTGCGCTAATAGTGCATTACAGGGACCCATCTAGGAGATCCAGATACTGAACTTTTTTTCAGCTAGCCATGTGCATGTTCAGTTATATACTGGGTCTAAGTAGGCGCACGGTACTAAACTTTGGAATAGTATCTCCACACAAATAAAACTCTCTGACAAACACAGTAGTTTTAAAGCACTGCTTAAATAGTATGTCAACAACTCCTGGTCCTGCTCATTCTCATCACAAGGCTGAGACTTTGTGTTCACTGTATGATACTCTCCAAATACTGTCCTTAAACAGAACACACACATCCTCTCACTGAAATGACAAAATAGTTTCTATGCATACCTGCTCCCTGAACAATCCACTAAGTTGTACATGGACTTTCGCTTTAGTAACTTCCATCTCTGTAAATCTTAGGCTGTATACTGTTTGTGTATAAATGTAAATAGAAATGTAACTCCTCTGTGTTTAACTGGAACTTAGTATAATGCAATTTAAGTAAATGGAGCTTTTCTCCCTGGGTCTCTGCTGAAAATGGGCATTACCCAGCTGCACTTTCCCGGTAAACAAAGATAAATAAATAAAGGTTGTATGATTCTTACTTTGTTTCCTGAGGATGCTTTTTAGGTGTTTTCAGTGAGAATCTAGCATATTGTGTAAATAGTATTCATAGGTTCGGTTTAAAATGGCTTTATGTATGTTGTCATTGCTACTATTTGTTTTTCTGTGGTTATGATACATGTCTTGCTGGTGTTCAGTAGATTATAGTGCCCCTGATTAATACAGAGCCCAGATAGTGCCTCCTCTTTGCAACGAGCAAGTCAAAGCAGCACTTCTTTTCCTTTTTCAAGCCCCTCCCCCCATGCTGGCAGCATGCGGACTTTGTCATCCTATCTCTGAATTACCACATCTTTTGGAATAGGACAGTTTCCTCATTCTGGCAAATTTGGATTCAGGCTGTTAGAGTTGACAAATTTGTGACTGTTATCTGGATGGTTGACTAGATGGATGTGGTCATTCGTGGTTGAGCAGTAGAAGCTAGTGATGTGGCAGATGTACCCATAATCCTCACTTCAAGGATGGTTCATAATGAGAAGTACAAGACTACAGACTGGTCGTTGATGCTGCACTACCACTTGTGGATGATGGACCACTGCCCCTCAGGGCAGTTAATGCCTAAATCTGCACACAACTGCAGTTTATAGCCACAGCTACCAAGTGAATACCACTGACTCTGTGACAACTTTTCATGGTGGTATAACACTCCTGATGGGGTCTATCAGAATTTGATGCATATTTCACCATGATATCCTGAGATAAATAGTGTTTCCACAGTGTTACTACCAGACTTTTAGAAATCGCCTCTGACCAAGATACAGAGTAGTACAGCCACTCTACCTCATTTGTAAATCACGGTTCACTTAACAAGCTGCTATATAAAGCAAATTGGGATTACACTTATCTGTTTTGTGAAACACACCCGTGGAATAAAAATGTTAGTACTTGCATAAAAGTCATTTCTGGATACCACTGTGTTTCTTGCTGATTTAAGAAGTCTGGTGACCTGCCCAATAGGCTCACACCAAGGTGTCTTTTTTTTAAGGGATACCTGGGAATAACATAAATCCACCAAATGATGGATGCATGGAATACTGAATGAAAGAAAATAAGTAAGGGCCTGAGTGTAATGGAGAAAACTAAAACACACACAGGATGAGGTACAGTTGCTAATTTGCCCTGTAGAACAACATAGTGCTTCTGTTTAGATATTCAGTGTTAATTTTGAAGATTAATGCAAAGATGGAAATGTTGCAGATAACATCATATGAAAGGTTAGCGTTATTGTTGTCAGTGGTCAGTTATGTATTTGCTACAGTCTGTAGTGAATTATTGGTTCCCTTTTGAAATGTCAGGACTTGTCACAGAGTCCTGACATAAAAAATAAAAATAGAAAATACAGGAAAAGAGTGAATGTTGAACATTACACTTCTACTTTAATTTTTTTTTTTTTTTGCAGGGGCAAGCCCTCCTGCACCCCATGATGTGGGGAACAAGTCCCTCACATCCACTGTACTTGTATTTGCCAACACCGAGATCACGTTAATTTGGAGACAATGGAGAGTATTCTAAAAAATGGCCATCTTGGACTTTTTATATCCAAGTTGTTTTTTTTGTCCATTCGGTTTCCTTATTTCTGGACTCATTAAAAGAGTCCCAACATTTCAAATAGTTACTGAATTATTACACAAAAATGTGCCATTTACTTCCCATTTCCTTTTTGGAGGATTTAGTGTTTAGGTGAAGAATACATACTTATTTTGGCATTCGTATAGATGCACTTTTCTGTTGCATTAGCCTGAACTTGCTACACAGTTTGGAGACCAGGATGGCAGTTACTGGCTGCCTGGCCTGCATGTTCCATTTCCATCTGACATATTCTTAACAGTTTTCCTCTGTCTATTTTTTTCCTGGATTTTTCATTGCTTCTGACTGATTATCATGATTTGTGTTCTCTTGTATTTAAATCGTTGTGCCACTTACCTTCTGCTCTGATCTTCTGAACGCTGTGACTTTGGTGGCTTTTAGTTTTGGTTCTTGTGGGAGATGTCTACCCTTGATTGCCTTAGAATGAAAGATGGAAGGAAAGATAATGCAGAAATGTCTGCACTTTGGAAAGGCTGCGTTGCCTAGGCTGGCAGGATGACTTCTTTCTGTTCCTATGGCTTAGCTGTTCTAGTTAGGTTGTCATTTGGTGGTTTTGGCTGTTTCTGTAGATCCAGACTTTCACTGTATATTTTGCCTTGGATCACAGTGCCTGGTAGCCTTGTTAGTTGGTTAGGAGGGAGTTATTTTTTTTTCTCTGAAAATGTAATCTTCTCAGTTTGCCTTCTCTGCAATGGCATTTTTTTCTTTTTACAGAGGCTATTTCATCTTTGTCCAAGCTGTTTGGGTATGGTCCTACTATAGTGCTTTGTATGACAACTGTTGGTACGTTTTGTTTCTAGCCTGACTGTACAGCTGTGAGCTACTTTGGCATTATAGGAACTGCATCCTCAATCAAATTGGCTTTCAGTCAGTCTCCATCACTGACGTTTTCCTTAAAGCTGGGAAAGTTTATTTTGAGTCGCTTAAATCAGGGCTCGTAACACATTTACATGTTTTGTTTGCTATATCAGCACATAATTCACATATTAATGTTTTATAACTTTGAATAATTACTATTGTACATGTTTATATTTGTAAATCTCTTGTATAACACTTTGTCAACAACATATTAATAACAGTGTTAGTATTCAGCTAGCATATTTCATTTTCATATATGTAGTTTGTAAGTAAGTGATTGCTGAAAAGAACGCAGCCTGGTAGAAACATTTAATTCTACAAAAACTGGCAGAATCATGCAGTCGAGGAGGTATTGGATAATTTGTCAACCACCATCTGAAACTTGATGACATATATATCTGCTACCCTCACACCAATCATGTTTTTAAATGAAAGTCTTTTCTCTGAGAATGTAATGAAACCAAACAAGAAAAAGACTCTCTGCTGCTTTGTACTGGAGTCTGTATAAGCAGTGACATCTTAAAAGTTGTATACTTTGCTCCATTTTTCATTAACTGTCAGTGTCTCAGCACCAGCTGTCAAACTAAGCTAACGCATTAATATTCTGGTAGTTTATGCAAAACCATGGTTGAAGCCAGTGTTCTGCAGTATTACCAGGTCCATGGCCCTGATATGTGTAGTATTTATAAGTGTGTTTATTGTGTTAGTTTTGCGGCAGGTTGTTGGTATTTGAGGTGAATTGATAGATCTAGCTGGTCAGTATTAAAATCTGAGGTTGCACGATGGTCAGGTTGTACTAATTGATTGGATGACATTGTTTCAACTTATAAGAGATTGGATGTGAACATTGCCTAGATCTTGGGTATTTATACCTAATATACATTTGCACAATAAGTATGTGAATCAAAAACTGTTCAAACATTAAGCATTAGTTAATGGAGCTAAATGAAGTAGATGTGATCATCATTTTGTAAATAAGGCTACTTTTGTACTGCTGCTCTGAATTCAGTAACAGTGTTACCAGGCATTGAACTTGTATGTGAGTTACTGGCTAACCACATTACGCTAGGCTTGTCCTACATACAAGACAGTGTTGCAAATAACCCTGTCTTTACAGAATGTCTCTCCACAATATCCATGCATGTTTTCTATGAATACAGTCAAGCACTAGCTATTATTTGCACCGTCTACTGTTTTTTTCTTTTAAGTACCTTTATTAAATTGTCACTTAAGACATAGAAACACAAACATTTATCAAAAACAGAAGAAACTACATTAAGATTTTTTCCATTTACATACATTGAATATTACATGTTTTCTTTAGATCAATTGACATTCGGCCCAACATTACTTGAATTGCTCAATACCTGCCTTCTCTTAAACTTCACTCCTCCTCCTGCACTTTGTTCTGCATTTATTATTCCTACAAATTCCATTTCTTTGTAATTTGCTCCTTCCCTTTTTAAACATCCCTCATCCAGCTCTTTTATCTATTTTACAATATTCAGTACTTCAGATCTAGTTGTTTAGATTTTGATTTCCATTTTCTAGAAATTGCATTTTTGGCAGCCAACAGAATTAAACTTAATCGGGCCTTATTATGTCTAAGAAATTCAGGTAGTGTGTCCCACCTCAAAAAAGAATCATTTCATTAGTTAAAGCCATTTGCTGTCCCAATACTTCTGACAAAGTACTCTGTAGGAAATTTGTAAATTTTGCCAAATCATTATACTACCAAAAAACATGTTCCCGATTACCTCTTTCTTCTCCATCACACCTCCAGTATTCGCTATCTGAGGAAGAATTCTTTAAAGTCTGCTTGGTACTTCTGGGCTTTGTTGCAAAATTGGGAGCCATACATATGGCCTGCCATTGTACCTTGTAAATTGTTTTTCCAGTCTCTCTTCCCATTTTTTTTTTTTTTTAACTTTCTCCGATTCCTATAGTTAGCCTGCAGTATTTTATATGTCCCACTAAATGTCCCTTTTTTTATTGGCAACTTCTGTTATAGATTTGACTAAAAACTCTGCCAGAGCACTTAGGACCCCCACCCCTTTCTCTTTGCCTGTAAATTGATATCAATCCGTGGTAGTGAAGGCAGTCTCTAGCCTGCAGTCCAAACTTCTTTTTGGCCCCTTTCCATCAGTAGCTGTTTGCTTCCAATAACTGGTTCCTTTGGCAGTTTTCTCCAGTAAATTCCTGCCACCTATTGCCTACTTTCCATACCCATACTTGCAGTCATCCCCTTTGACAATATCTGCTTTCTCAATTCCCATGTTCTCTTAGTTCTTAGAATACTTTCTGCAACTGTATGAATGTAATGTTCTTTATGGTTATTATTCGCCTTAGGGATCTGCATCAAAATCCCACTCTCTCCTTATTTTTTAAACTTCCTCCCTCAGTCATCCTCATCCTTTTCCACTTTGAATTATAACTTTCTGCTTGTGTAATGTATATGAGCCTCAACTGTGCAACTCTAAAATATGCCTTCAAATTAAGTAATCAGGATCAACTTGTCCCACTTAACCCTGCCCTCTTCCCCTCCCAGCTAAATTTCTTCAACTATTTATTGACCACAACTTCTCTGGTTGATAAAAATATGCTTGACATGTATATAAAACTAAAGATATTAAAAACATTTTCACTGATTGTATTTTACTGTACATACGAGGTATCCATAAACAGGAACTTTCAGTTTCTCAGTTTTTGTATAATCTCTTGTTTAGTCTCTTTCCACGTTTTCTTAGCTGTTAATAACAGAAGTTTTTTAAATCGTACTCCTAAGAACTTCATCTTACCATGTCCCTATAAATGTGGGTATTTCTGAACCAATTCATGTGTGGATACATCATTTGACTCTAGCTTTTGTTTTGCATATATTCATTTTATATCTCAAAAAGGCTTGTAACTGTCTCAAAATATTCTACAACACAGATATATCCTTTATACAAAAGAATATAATCTGTAAATAAAGCCAACTTTTCTTGATTGCCATAGCATTTATATAATTGTATTTCTGAGTCCCTTATATTTTACCATAGGGTGCAAATATAAAGCAAATAACAAAGAGTAAAGCAAACTCTGTTCAAACACAACTTATTGGAGAGGAACATTCCTTCTTCAGTTCTTGACTCTGATCCTTCATATATCATTCTAATTAACCTTATTGTTGTATCAGGAAATGCAAATACTTCCATTGCCCTACTCATATTATCCCAGCTGACTGACTAAATGCTTTCTGTACATCAAGACCCACCAACAACAGTGGTATTTTCTTACATTCTGCTTCCCTCTGGATCATCATTGTTCTGTTAATAAAAAACAACAATCACAGCAGTGAGGATGTCCAACATGAAACAACAGGAAAAGTAACAAAAAGCAAATCGTAAAGAACCAAACCATGGAACCAAATACCATAAAAGCTGATTTATTAAACAAGTACGCACTTTCGCAGCCACAAAAGCTGCTTCCTCAGACAAATTCATCCTCCCAAGTTATCACATTTAAACCCCAGATATCCAATAGAAACCAGCATTCAGTTAAATTCAATTAAATTTGTAAACTATTGACTGAGGCAAAATTTTAAGAATGCAGTGACTTAAAAAAATTACAAGCATATACATTACATCTACATATTAAAAACATATATAAAATAAATACAGAAGACATTTATATAATGCAGTAAAAACATATTTATTGATTACCTAGAAATCTGTCTAGCTTGTAGCACAGGTTTTGTAGAGATAGAGATATGGTAATTCAGACCCTTCCCCCTGGTAGCCCGCATCCTGATGATCCACCTCAACTCAGCAGTTTCTGTTAAATTCCTGCTGTCCCCCCCCCCCACATATATTAGGGTGTACAGTCTCAGCCACCATAAATCTAAATTTATGTGTATGCCCAAATTGAATAATATGCCTAGCTAATGCATTGGTTATTATAGCATTTTTGATATTGTACATATTTTCCCTAATTCGATCTGTAAGCCTCCTGTCTGTCTTACCAATATAAAATGATAGACATCTTGAACAGTATGCTAAGTAAACCACATGTAGTGAATTGCAATCTGCACTCACTCTAAAACTTAGACATGTATATGTATCCGGATGTACAAACCTGTTAGTAGTATCCAAATTCCAATTTAAAAATGTTTCACTGTCAGACTCTGTCAGAAAAATGAGAGGCAGAGTCCCCTTCTGCTTGTTGGCTCACTTTTTGTTGGATAAACTTTTTTTATTTCTTCCTTAGCCTGTTCTGCATGAAAATGTCTTTGATCCTCCAGGAAAAATATTCTGAAGATAGATTGATAGAGCAGCTTTTAATCTCACATTGATTTTTGACATTTCCTGATTGCTGGGATAAATTTTGCTTCTTTTCTGCCTGTTTTACAGTGAGTAATCATTTTCCATAAGCACTTTGCCATCTCCAATTTTTAGTATTTTTCTGATCTGCCACAGTTTTGTCAGTATCAACTCTTTTTGCTGGTATGATTGCATCTTTACTAATCTAGGTCTTGGCTGCTTTTTCTTTGCCAGGTTTGGAGCATATACTGACTCATATGTATCCTTTCAATTAACAAATCCTGCTGAATTTTCCCAAGCTGACAAATTCACTATCTCTTTTTTCTATTTCTGTTTTCACATTCGAAGAGATTAAATTAAACTGCTGATCAAAGTGAAGCCATCTTGGAAGTCCTGCAGTGTCCACTGTTGTAACAGCTTTGCTAGATGCAGCTTGTACAGCCAATGATCAAAGTCCCACTTTTGCAACAGATATATTTTGGACTGGCTAGCACTTGCCCATAACATAGAGGAGCCCAGGGTATGACTAATGAGTTATTTATAACCTGTATTCATCAAGGGCATTGTGATGGTCTTTGTAATTAGCCTGGTGACTGCACGGAATATCCCTGCACTGATTCCATTCACTGCATTAATATCATGACTGCCAGCAGCTGGAGTCATCCTCGAGGAGCCAACAGCATATATTTCCATGTTTGCTTCTAGGGCACTTAAAGGATTCCTCAGGATATTTTCTGGGTGTATGGCCATACTTTTCTAACCACTGCCCATATGCTTTTGGGTCTCTGGCCATACTTTTCTAATCACTGCCTATATGCTCAAGTACCATGAATATTGTATTACAGCCTGCCCAGATTTAGGGGTCAGTTTTGTGTACAGTTTTTCATCCATGGAGGATATTAGATGTATTATATTATTCATTTAAAAAAGTTAAATAAGCAGTTATATGATAATTCACTGGATTGTAGTGTTTCAGTTACTTAATGTAAGTGGATAAGGAGGAAATTGCAAGTACTGCTCCTGACTGGATGTTGTGCACTCAAAAGGTATGATGAAAATGTACTTCTGGTATATAAATATTAAATGGAACATTTGCAAAGACTATTCTTGTTTATTTTCCACAAGTGCCTGTATCCCACTTCATAGGGCAGGATAAAAATATGAGGAACGTCATACCCATGCCTTCCTGGTGTGGCCTGTATCTTCACTTTTGTGTTATTTCAAAGAAAGATGATCATTGTTGTACTAGAAAAGCATTTATTTTCTTGTGGTATTGCATTGAAACAATATAAGCAATTTAAGATACAGTAGTTAGCAGAGTTGCCACAGGCACAGTTTTGAATTCATTAAATATTTAAAAAGTTAAAAAGTTATTAGGTTTGTGAATTATCCGTGAAGAATTGTTTGTTAGATCTTTGCAATTTCTATTTAAAATGTTATTTGAAGGAATGACAGTTTAGAATTTTCCAGTGACAGTATAGCTGTGTAAACCTTTTATGGCTTGTCTCTCTCAGGAAATGGATAGAAGAAAAAATGTAATGTGGTTAGAACGATCTGAAAATATGCTGAGTATGTCGATAAGCTGAATTTCCTTAATGGGTTATAATTCTGTTATTGTTAAAATGGCACCAGTGTGTCTGAAGAAATTATGTATGTTGACTGCTTCAGTAATAAAACTATTATATAAAAATGCATTTTGGAACAGTTGCATATTTCTAAACACATGCCAGCTTTGGGAGTGTATTTATGTGTAGTCATGAATGTGATGCTGTAACTAAATATTTTCTTAGTGGCTTTTTAAAAAGTTGATCTCTGCACCTTATGTTTTGTGTGTTTCGGCAAGCTTGCACTTTTCTCAGTGTTACTCGCAACCTGTCAAGGGCTACAACATAAGTAACCAGGACTGTTACAGATTGAAAAAAACTTAAAGCCCTGATTGCTGATGTGACAAGTATTTGTTCAGGAGATAATGCCATCTTTTATGACTTTCACTAAGGTGTTCCTTCTTTTCATATCAGTGTATTAGTATCAAACTTTTCATCAGTGCTCAATTCTTTTTATGTTTCTTCTACTGGCAAGGTATCAAACATTTACGCTTTGCAGGAATACTTCACTGTCAGATATGGAAAAGTGTTCTTTGATTTGTTTCATGAGACTGAAATGGGATACAGGGACTTGTGGTAAGTACACTAGAATAGTGGTCATAAATGTTACATTTAATGTTTATACACTAGAAGCAGATTTTCGACATACTTTTTGAGTGCACAAAGAGTAAATAAAAACTAATGATTATATATAATTTGCTATATACTTTAAAAGCATTCACACTGATTGGGCACCCAGTCAGCATTCCCATTGTAAATTGACCATATCCCAATAGGAGGTCTGGTTGCTGTAGTTTTCTTGAGTGGCTTTTTTCTTATAGGTTCATAGGGTAAAAATATGAGTAATATTAGAAACAGTGTGCAAAGGTTTTGACAGTTGAAACTTTGAAACAATAAAACAAAAAGGAGAAAAATCCCGAACTGCAAACCCGATTTATTGAAACTGTTAAGCGCTTTCGTGTTATAAATATATAAGACTTCATCAGAACAAACAAGTCGTCTTATAAATGTACAACAGGGTCATTTTTATCCTTTATTGGGTACTAGTGTGGGGGACGACATAAACATGACATCTGGAGAATTTACTACTTTACATGTAACACCTAATTTTCATAAAGCCCTCATAATGCCCTACAATGTACATTTTGAAGGGATTAGAAAAATTATCCAAAAGAACTGGAATATTTTTGAGACTGACCAGAATATTCTTTGTAAGGTGGGGGCACAACCCGTGATGGTGTACAGAAAAGACTTGCTTGAGTTGGAAAGGACCCCAAGGGGTAATCAGAATGTGGGTATGAACAAATGTGGACATTGTACACAATGTATGTATATTTTGGAAGGTCCTGGCATTACGGTCCCAAACTATGGTTATATAACTCTAACCCACAAATATTGTACCAGTAAGGGAGTGGTCTATTTGGCCAAATGCCAGGGCTGTGACTGTTTCTACATTGGTAAAACTGTCAAAAAATTTAGAAATAGAGTTTACCAACTTGTGTCTGACATTGAGGGGAGCAGACACTAATGCCCTGGCAAAACATGTCAAGAATTATCCTAGTCACGAGTTTAAATTTATAGCCACTGACCGAGTTCATCTAGGTGTTAAGAGGGGGACTTGAAGCTCTTTTTCTTGAACTCAAGGAACTAAAATGGCAGTTGAGATGTAATGTCAACAAGTTTCCAGGTTTCAATGAAGCAGTCTTCATTTGTAGTGTTTTAAAACTGGAAGCTGAATTCTTTTTTTTTTTTTTTTTTTTTTTAAATATGAGTCTTTCAATGTTTACTATTTAGTTTTAATTTTCAGGTTATGTATAATACTTTTTTATTATTTAGTGTAATATTTGTATTGTTTAAGCTAGTTTATTTGTTGTAATTTGGTTTTATAACGGCCTTCGTGTTGCATTCCTTTTTTATTCAACTGTCCAGACTTTTGCAGAACTTCCTTGATTTTCCTCATTTTTTTGCACTGATGTTTGTAAACTAGTAAACATTTTTATCAGTCAGTAATGCCAGACAGTTTCCTACGTTGTACACTACAGAGATGCACATTTAGATAATGTATGAGGATTTGGAGATGCCAGATGCTGTTCTGTTACTTTTTTTAATCTTACTTTCTGAGGACACATTATGCTGTTTGTCCCCATTATTGCTACCTTTATACAGAATTCAAATAGCAGCTCCACATAAGCTGCAATGTATATAAAAAAAGAGAGAGAAACAGAAAAAATCCACTATTGAAATGCTTACCTGTCTTACACTGCGCTTATGTACTGTGCAAGTGTACTGACCATACCTCTAAGTTGTCCAGAGTTTCACCTCATATTTTGGTCTGTTCCTCTTAAGTTTTTGGTTTTCTGGCAAATCACTATGGATTAAAGTCATTAAGTAATGGCACAGATTTGAGTTTCAGACTTTGTATGCATTTTCTGAAGGCTGTAAACACAAAACATGTTCTTGCAACTTTTTAAGTTTATAAGGGCAATGTTTAAAACTTGTTCTTATTTTGGGGTCTTTCCCCCATTATTTAAGGCTTTGTCCAGATTTCTTGTGCTAGCAGGTTGAGAGGTATGGCACTGAATACTCAGCACAACAGTATGGAATGCAGAAGGCAGAACAACACTTCCCATTATACAATGAGATGATTTAAAAAGGGTAAGGAATTGCTTTCTTGAATTTTGTTGTATAATCTCAGTAACCACTACTATGTGTGGGTGTCACAGGATTTACCCACGTTTGGCTTTGTTTAACCACTCTGTCTTCACCCTTGTGATCAAACCATTCCAACCTTAGAAAAATCCTGTGATATCCACACCCAGTTCTGGGTTATTGCTAAATTCTGAAAAAGGGATTGCTGTCAAACTCTTTGTTTTCACACCATTATTATGACTGGATCAGTCCATTTTGTGACAACTCTGCATCTCAATATTTTGGGTGCTGTTGAAATGATGCCTTGTTTATTATACTGTGATCTAATTTTCTGTATTACATGTCTGTTTACTGATATCTTCTGTGTAATCTCTTGGGTCTTAAATGCAAAAGTAAATACAAAAATAGAAATGGAGACAATGTTGTTGTGGTTTGTCTTTCGGCTTTTCCAGTTAGGGGTCGCCACAGTGGAACTCCGGTCCGCTAATGATTGGCAGTAGATTTTCACGAATGCTGAGGTGCCAGCTCGACCTTCAACAAAGGCACGCCCATTTACGCATGTCTTTCGAACGGCCACCCAACCGCGGGGAGGACATGCAGACTCCACACAGAAGGCACTCCCCGCACTCCAGAAATTGAGACAATAGTAGTACTAAAACCAGGAATAATTCTTTAATCAATTAAGCACTTTCGTCTCAATCAATTACAGAAGACTTCATCAGAATATTAAAAACCCAAACCATACACTCTTTTAAAACTTCCAGTCAGCCATGTGACAGCTACTAACCAATTGGGAGTGATTAATAATCAACATAACCATAGTAACCGCCCTTCCTTAAATTACATGAAAAACTTCCAATAATCACTAAAAGCAAATCATAAAACATACCTTCCTCACATGTTAAAGCACAAATATAACTGTAAAGAAAACAAAGCAACTTTAGTTTCAAAATGCAGTTAATTGATAATATACCATTCAACCCGGGAAATTGCATGGCATTTGTCTTGATCTGCCAAAACAATTCCTGGAACTCTAAACATAGGTCAGCTGCACCTCCTCAAGGGTTTTTTGCAGGTTTTTCATTGTCAGAATAACAAGAATTTGTGTATTCTTAAATTCACTGATAGTTTTGCAAAAGCATTGTGATGCTTACCACTGCTGCCAATATGTGATGGGCACCTCTATGTGGTGTTACCACTCTGGGCCAGTAATCAAGGAACCTGATTCCTCACCACTGACACTGGAGAAGGACATGCATTTGGAATACAAATGGATGTACTCAGTATTCCCAGATGTAGATCTGTCTGCATCAAGTGCATTTCCCTTAAGAGCACACCAGAAACACACTCTGGGGTCTGGGTGTCTGTATATCTGTCTCCCTCCAGATCCCCAGTAAGACTCCCCACTGGTACAGCTATAGGGTTAGGTCCAAGCCAAGTCCACCAGCACCCTCTCTGTAAATCCAGTGCTTTGTGTCCCTGCCCTAAGTAGCTGACACACACACGCACACACACGCACACACGCACACACACACACACACACACACACGCACACACACGCACACACACACACACACACACACACACACACATTTGATTGTTCACACACATGCACCTGAGAAAGGCTGGCACAGGTGTCCCCTTCTACCCAGAGTATAAGGTAGTTATCACTGCCACCAGACACTTCAATCAGCTACTCTAAGGCCCTTAACAAAGGGTGTCCAGTTATACTATGTATTATTAATATGGATACAAATGGTAGTTCACCAAGATGGCTAGGCCTTCTGGAGTGGCCCACCCAGTGTCACCAATTAAATATAAGTACTCTCAAAGTTTAATACTTTCTAAAAAAGACCAGCCACATTGAAAAGTTTTAAATGTATTTAATAATAATTAATAAAATAACATGAAAATATTGAATATATGTTCACAGTAAACAACATAGTTCAGATCACAGAAAATATTGAAAACAGCATTGTTTTTCTTTATTTGTATGCGTCTGTCCATCAATCTAAACTAATTGTCACTATATTCCTGACTGAATCTAAGAGAATTTACTGTTCCCTAGTTAAGTTACTTACTTGGGCAAGGCAAGATGAAATACGTGAGCAGTCTTTCTAGTCAGGCTCCAAACAGAGTATTCTATTCTCAGAGTACTCCCTGGAAAAATATCTGTGATAATTTGCAGAATGACTTCATCTGGTTACCTGAATCTAGGTTCTCACAATATCTCCTTTTGGTGATTGAGACAGGACTTTAGCAGACTAATACAATACACATTTAGAGCATTTATGACAATGTCTAGGAGCCAGAAATATTTATACCACTTACCCCCTTGTTTACAAATGCTAACAGATAATGTCTGCTCCCAGACCTCCCATCTCCGGGCCCACTCAGCACTGTTGGGTGATGTTCAGTGATTAATAGCTCATTTACATTTCCCATATTTTTCTTAAAGTAGAACAGCTGGTTAACCATTGCTGTGCCAGAGTCCTCTATTAAAATGTTTAAATATATGCTTTATATATTCTATCAATACCTACTAAGTGACGCAGCACTTTGATGTACTTTATGTATATATTTCTTAGTTATAGAATTACCTCAACTGTAGATGTTGCTTTATTAACATCACAGGCTGCTGCTAATATGTTTATTTGGAGGTAGTTGTTTATTTTGATTTAATTTTTATTACATCATATTTATTATTGTTAGCATTAATGTATTAATTTCATTATTTGAGTCATCTTTATAGGAATGATGTGTCTATTAAGAAATGTTTTTTATGCAATATTAAATACTGTTTTAACATCATGAGTGATATGCTGAGGGACATATCCCTTTAAGGTGCAAGCACACTGAAGGTCATGTGATGTATTGTGTAGAATTCAAAAGGGCTTTGTTTGAAACAACTGTCTGATGAAGTGGTCTTCTTAGAACCGTGAAAGCGCTTATGTATTTTCTGTCAGAATAAATTGCATTTTTTAACTTTTGTGGATTTTCAAGTACTTAATTCCTTCTAGAAGACCTGTTTCTGCTGGCTGCTGGGTTTTGGTTTTCACTATTACATAGTTGGACTGTTTTTTGTTTCCTCTATTAAAATGTGTACATTTTAATTCAGATACCATAATACATGTACATTTCTCTTCATTTCAACAGGGTGCACTGTTGATGCATTTTAACACAATTGACACAAGCAGAGCTCACAAATACATTTTAGCACAAGCATCTATACAAATCAGCTTGATATACCAATGATGTATAATTATTTATAAAATTCCAGGTAGCTGTGCTGGCACAAGTCTTGCATCCTCTGCCCTATCTCTCTGTTGCATGGCTGGCAGTACATCCTATCAGCCTATCATCGCATCTTCCCCTTTGAAGATTCGAGCTAGTTTTTCAAGTGACCCTTGAGAAACATTGTTGAGAGGAATAAGCCTATCATTACCCCACTCCCTGTCTTGAGATTCTATTTACTTTTGCATTGCTGACTCCATTATATTGTTGCACTGTCATGTCATATGCCTGCAGTCCTAGGCTCCACCTTAGTAACGTGGCGTTTTGTTCGCTGGATCCCTGTAGCCATAGATCCCCCTCAGATTCCTCTTGCCTCCTACTGCATATGCTAAGCACAGGGGCCTCCCTGTCATGGTAATGCTTCATTATGTTAACATGGTACAGTTTGTGCCCCTGCCTCCTGCCTTGCAGATCTACCATGTAGTTAAATTCGCAGACCTTCTTTACCACCTTGAAAGCTCCCTTCTGAGCTGCCTGCAGTTTGTGTCTGACAGGAATGAGAACCATCACCTGCTGCTCCACAGTATAATCTCTGGCTTGAGCATTCCTGTTATACCAGACCTTTTTCTGCTGTTGGGCTCCTGCCAGGTTCTCCTGGGCCAAGCCCATAAACTCCCTAAGCCTTGTCCTGAGGTTTAGGACATGTGCTACAACAGACTCCTTGTGGGATTCACACTCACCCTCCCACTCACCATGAATCAAATCTAGAGGTCCCCTCACCACATGCCCATACAGCAACTCAGAGGGTGAAAAACTTGTGGATTCCTCTGGTACCTCTCTGTAAACAAACAGATGGGGCAAATATTTGTTCCACTCTCTCTTAAACATGTCTGCAAATTCCTGTAGCATGGTCTTCAGTGTAGAGTTTAACCTCTCCACAATACCATTAGTCTGGGGGTGGTCTTTAGGTGTTTCACCCCACAGCGTCCCTACAGACAAGCCGGCAAATCTGCTATGAAATTGGTACCTCTCTGTCACTATTTCTCTTGGGAAACCTACCCTGTTGAATATCTCTAGCAAAGCATTTGCCACCTTCTCTGCCTCGATGGAGGACATAGCCACCACCTCAGGATATCTAGTACCATAATCTACTAGCACACGGATATACTTTTTCCCTGTGAAACTTGGGGTATTCAGAGGCCTCATAATAACCATAGCTACCCTCTGAAATGGCTTGTCTATCACAGGCAAAAACATCAAAGGAGCTTTGACCTTGTCTCCTGCCATGCCTACTTTTTGAAACTGCTGACAGGTCCTGCAATACCTTATTACATCCCTGGAAATCCCAGGCCAGTAAAAGTTCTGCATAATACATCTCTTGGTACACTTTATGCCAATATGACCTGAAAAGGGAAGGTCATGGGCTATGGCTAGAAGTGCCAGATGGTAGGCTGTGGGCACTACCAACTGCTGTATTACCTCACGTTCTAGCCCTCCCTCAGGGATCCACTCTCCATACAGTAACCCTTTTTTCCAGTATATGGATTATCCTTTTCCTTGGGAATCAGCTGCCTGCCTAGCTACCTCCCTCAAGCCTTGTAATGTAGAGTCTGAGAGATGAGCCTGTCTCAACTCTGTCTTTTGTAACCCTTACAAGCTCTCCTTCCTCAGGAAGTCTGGTCTCTTATGACAGTGGTGCCTGACTGTCAGCTGGGGTACTACTAATCATCTCTGCCCTTGCAATCACTCTGTCCAAGCGAACTTCAGTACCCACCATCAGCTGTGGCTCACTTTTAGTCTCACTGCTACAAGGTAGCTCCCTCCCTGAAGTAGCCACATCACCAGTCCTGGCTTCAGGTGTACAGTCTGTCTCTGTCTCCCACAGGCTACCAGACTGACATCCCTGTCTCCAAACGTGAGTTTGTGTCATGCACACAAGGTACTGCTTCATCAAACTCATTCCCTATCGAGACATCTACTGGGATATCCTCAAACACACCTACTTGCTTGCTTTTCCACCCTCACAGTCAAGGTGAACCCTGACTAAAGGCATTTGGAATGGGATCCCTCCTAAAGCTCTGACTAGAGTGCACTGCCCAAGCAAGTACTATTCCTCTTTAACCACTGTAGGCTTCACAGTGGTTATATCAGAAGATGTCTCTGTCTCAGCAGTAGCCTGTTTTCCATCTACCACGATCGGATATAAACTCTGCTGGTAGATTAGTACCCCTGCTGTCTCCAGGTAACTTACCACTGGCATTCTATTATTCCCACTTGCTGGCTCCTCCACCTTTTGCTCCCCACCTTGCCTCTGTGGACATCTATATGCTACATGGCCCCACTGGTTACATTTAAAACATTTAACCCTTGATCCTGCCTATGGATCTGAACTAGTGGCTTCCGCTGTTACTGGCAGCTCTGCTGGGGCAGTTTAGGCTACCCCCCATGGATTCCCTTATGTCCGTGTGCAGCACTGGGCATCAGTTTCCTGTGCAGTGATGCCCTGCTTGCTAGGTATAGGTTTCCTTTTTTCCCCAACTCACCTGCAGAGTTGCATTCCCTGTCTGCCAGCCGGATTCTCATGACCTCAGACAAAGTGGTAAGGTTGTTCCCTCACCAAAAGCTCTGCCAGGTTTTCAAAAGTGGTGGCCTAACACCCACTCGCCCACCTATGAAAATAAGTGCTTAGTTCAGCAATATAATCACATACACTTTCATCTAGCTTGCATCTATGCTCACAAAACCTTTTTTTGTAAGCCTCAGGTGTTGACTTAAAACATTGTAATAAGCAGTGCTTAACTTGATCATTATCTAATCGGTATCAGATAATTTAGAAACTACAGTTACAGCTTTTCCATGGAGTAAAGGGGTGAGGAACTGTACCCAGAGCCCTTGGTCAACATTATACTATCTGCATACTCTTTCAAATAGATGAATCAAAAGTATCACCTTCTTGGTAATGAGGAAGAAGTTTTTGACCTTTTATCGCTTCTGAGGTACGGTTACTCCCTTCCCCATTACCTCCATGTCTCTGGTGATGAGTCAGCATTTCCTTTTCATGTTGCCTCTGCCTCTCATTTTCTTCAGCTTCCAAATGCTACAGTTTGTCTGGCTATTCTACTTCAACGTTCAAATGCCACAGTCTCTGCTGATTCTAGTATCAAATGTTTGGCCTCCATTTCAAGTCTCTGTAACTCCAGATGGTTTTAAGTCCTCTGAGGAAAAGTTGAACTGTCCTATTTCTGGGAGCTGTACATCTGCAATGCCAGTCAGGTTGTCTTCTTGGTTGCTGCTGTGACATGCAGCTGTGATTAAGGCTGCAATCATTTCTCCTTTAGTCAGACTGGCATGCACCAGTCTTTTGGCTTGGCACAGCTCAGCCAACTGGTTCCTTATTACCTTGCCAGAATCCTCTGCAGACATCCTTGTCTTCTCTCCCTGACTAGCTAAGCTAACAAAATTCTGATATCAGACTGTGAAAGTCTACTCTGTGGCTGCTTAAGAGTACAAACACCTTCTTCAGTGACCACTGCTTACAGGCTACATGAATTTGATATCCACACCACTGCTCAATAGTATGCGAGCATGTAATGATCCCACCACTGCTACTAATTAAATTGTGATGCCCACCACTGCTGCCAATATGTGATGGGCACCACTACATTGTCCCCACACTGGGCCAGTAATCAAGGAGCTTGAATCCTCACCACTGACACTGGACAGAGACATGCCCTTGGAATACAAATGGATACACTCAGTATTTCCAGATGCAGACCTATCTGCATCAAGAACAGTTTCCCTTAAGAGCACACAAAGAACACACTCAGCCCAGGGTCTGGATGTCTCTATAGCTGTCTCCTTCCAGATTCCCACTAAGACATCTCAGTGGTATAGCTGTAGGGTTAGGTCCTCAGCCAAGTGACCAAGCCAAGTCCCCCAGCACCCGCTCTGTAAACCCAGTGCTACATGTCCCTGCCCCAAGTAGCTGACACACAGACACACCCTGAGAGATTTGATTTTTCACACACATGCACCTGAGAAATGCTGGCAGAGGTTTACCTGTTGTGCCCCCTTCTCCCCAGAGTATAAGGTAGTTATCACCGCCACCAGACATTTCACAATCGGCTACTCTAGGGCCTTTAACAGAGTGTCCAATTATACTGTGTAATATTAATATTAATACAAATGGTAGTAGTTCACCAAGATGGCTAGGCCTTCTGGAGTGGCCCACACAGTGTCACCAAATGAATAGAGGTACTCTCAAAGGTTAATACTTTCTAAAAAGGAACAGCCACAATGAAAAGTTTTAAATGTATGTAATAATAAATAATTAATAAAATAATATGCAAATATTTTATATATATTCACAGTAAACCACAGAGTTCAAATCACAAAAAATACTGCAAACAACATTGTTTTTCTTTATTTGTATGAGTCTGTTCATCAATCTGTAAACTAATCTTCACTATATTCCTGACTGAATCTAAGCGAATTTACAGTTTCCCTAGTTAAGTTACTTACTTGAGCAAGGTAAGATGAAATATGTGGGCAGTCTCTCTAATCAAGCAGCAAACAGAATACTCTGTCCTCTGAGATTACTCCCTGTAAAGTACAATATCCAAGATGACTTGCAGAAAAACCTCATCTGGTCATCTGACTCTAGGTTCCCACAATATTTCCTTTTGATGCTTGAGACAGGACTTTAGCAGACTGCAACAATTTACATTTAGAGCTTTTATGGCAATGTCTAGGAACCAGAAACATTTGTAACAGCTAATAAATAATGTCTGCTCCCAGACCTGACGTCTCCAGGCCTACTCGCCACTGTGGGATACTGTTCAATGATTTAACAGCTCATAGGATCATAGGAAGTTACTAGGCTATTGGCCCTGAGGCCCTTATAAGGCTAGCCAAGAGTTTAGCCAAGTCAGTACCCAAAGCCTCTGTCCAACAGGGGCACAGATGGAATCCCAGGGTGTATATTCTGCTTCCCATTCAGTTATCCAGGTTGTGTTTAAAAAGGGATAATGAGGTAATCTGCTTGATGTGGAGAGGCAGTCTATTCCACAGAGGGGGGCATCTCTGGAACACAAATCTGTCCCGCCAACAAGTCCTGTTGATGTCACAGACTAGGTTCAGGTCGCGCATGTGGGTTACCTGAGTGGAGCTTGACTTGCAGATATGCAGCTGTCCCATCAAGGCGGGGTCTGAGATTGCTTTGTATGCCAGACAGAGGACACATCTGAGGAGTCTGTATGAAACTGAGTAGAGGGACAGGGCTTTTAGCCCGTCTGTGTAGGGTAGATATTTGAGGCCCTGTATTCTCCTGGGGAGGAGCCTATGTGGTGTCTTCAGCTGTTACATGTGTTTTGTGAGGTACATGCTGAAGGGGGACATTGTACTCAATAATTGGCCTTATAAAGGAAGAATACAGGGATGTTATGACCTCCTTGTCACTGGATGATATACCCGTACTTAGGAGGTGGGCCATGTAGAAAGCCTTCCGTACAACGGAAGCAACATGGTGGTCAAAAGTCAGGTTATCAGCCTGGGTGCCCAAATCCCTCACAACTGATTGCGTGTTTAGGACATTCTTAATGTGATATGTGGGGACATCACTCTCCCCAAAGGGGATGATGATGCATTTTTTGGTATTCAGCTTGAGGTCATGTTTCTGGCACCAGTCATTTGTTTGGGTGAGACCCTCTTGTAGGACGTCCACATCACTTGTGGAATTGACCACGTCCAACTTGCAGTCATCTGCAAACTTGGTCAGCCATAACCCACTGGTTTTGACCTGCACCTCAGAGAAGTATATCCCGAATAACAGAGGCCCCAGGACCGATCCCTGGGGTACACCAGTCTTTGCGGGTCTACTGCTTGAGGTGGCTTCCCCTATTTCGATGAGGTGGGTTCTATCATTGAGCCAGTTTGCTACCCATCTGATAAGATATGGATTGATGCCTAGTTGAGAGAGTTTATTATGTCTGAGTGGGGAATAGTGTCGAAAGCTTTGGCCAGGTCACAGTACGCTGTGTGCACAGTCTTCCCCTTGTCCATGGCTTGGGTGACTGTCTCAAAGAAGTCGACCAGATTTAACAGACATGACCCCCCCTTGATAAAGCCAAACTGTGTGGAGTCAGGTGTTTGGAGGTTGCCAATGTCCCTGTTAATGAGGTCCATGATAATCTGCTCCATGGTCTTGCAGGTCTGGCTAGTTAGGTTGATGGGTCTGTAATTTCCCAGATCGGTGGATGCTCCACATTTGCATAAAGGGATGAAAGTGGCTGTTCTCCACTCAGCTGGGACAAAGCCGTTACTCAGGCTTTGGTTGAATAGGGTGCCTAATGGTGCTGCAATTTCATGCCTGAGCTCATGTAAGATGCAGCATGGGATGTCATTGGGTCCCATAGAGGCTGTATTTTTTTGCCTTTGAGAGGGCAAGGATGACCTGTTCCTTAGAGATAAGGGGTGGGGTGGGGCAGGTACTGGGGATATCCTGATTTACTGATGGGAGGGTCAGAGGGGTGAAGTTTTCGCTGAATCTGTCAACCAAGTGGATTGGCTATATCTACAGCATTTGTGTATATGCTATCTTTGACCACTAGTTCTGAACAGATGTGGGTGCTTCCTTTGAAACTGCAGACATATGTGAAGAAGGCGTTATGATTGTCTCTACTAGATGTGACCAATTTAGACTCTAAGTTGGCTTTAGAGGATTTCACTAGTGCTCTTATTTGCTTGTTCAGGCTAAGAAGAGATGGCTTCCAATTGGGCACCTGATCCTTCTTGCTCCTGGACAGCAATTTCTTCTTTTGTTATATAGTTTATTTATTGCAGATGTTATTGCAGATGTCCACCAGACAGGTTTACTCTTCTTTGTGTTTGGATGATTTAGTCATGTTGGGTGTTCCTGATTCAGTGCATCTATATAAATGTTCATATAGTGCTTTGGTGTAGTTTTGGATATTGGTACAAGTTCCTACAGAGGGAGAGGGGCTGTGGATGTGTTTATACCATCCCTCAGGAGGTTGTAATAGCTTTGGAGAAGTTTTTGTTTGACCCTAGCTAGAGAGGAGGTCAGGGGAGATGGTTACTTCAAAAGTGACTGCTTTATGGTTGGATCTTACCGGGGAGGATGATACTGTAGGGGTGCTGCAGTGGTGACTCATGTTGGTTAATACCAAGTCCAAGATATTCTCACCTCTTGTGGGGGTATTGATTAGCTGTTCTAAGGCATTAGCATTGATAAAATTGAGGAGTCTCTGGACATTTGTGTTCTGGCATGAGTAGTTTTTCCAATTTTTTTCTCCATTTGTTAAGCATCTGTTTGTTCTTATTTTCCTGCCAAGGAGTGTGTCATATACCTGATTGATTTTTTGCAGTTAAAAGCATTCTCTAGAGTCTCCTTGCTCCTTTCTCTGTTTAAAACTTTCATTTAGCATTTACAGTTCCCTTATTTTTCTTAAAATAAGCTGGCTGGTTAACCATTGCTGTGCCAGTGTCCTCTATTAAAACATACACATTTAATTCAGATACCATAATACATGTACATTTCAGCAGGGTGCACTGTTGATGCATTTTAACACAATTAACACAAGTAAAGCTCACAAATACATTTTAAGCACAAGCATCTGTACAAATTAGCTTAATATACAAATAACATGTAATTATTTATAAAATTTCCAGCTAGCTGTGCTGGCAGAAGTCTTGCATCCACTGTTCTACTTCTCCCTGGCATGGCTGGCAGTGCCTCCTGTTGTCACAGGCATTATTACTACTGTCTCTATTAATGAGGTAAATATGTTTATGAATTCTTTCCTTGAGATACCTAGTTGTCTTACTGATATAGAAGCTTTCACATTTTCGGCACAATGACATATATTAGCCCATTTGATCTACAATTAATTTAAATTCAGGCTGAATTTTTATATTCCTGGTTTTAATGGAAGTGTGCTCCATGATACACCTACAATAACCGCAACACTCACATTTGTTCATCCCACCTGTATTGTTAGTGTGTCCTATATTCATCCAACCTGCACATTCCATCCAGTTTTTAATGCATGCACTTTTTTAACCACAAACCTTGGGAATACTGCTAAGTCTTTGTTCATTCCAAAATGCTGAAGAATGGCCCAGTTTTTGAATAGGCATCTTTGTATTTCCCCATAATCAGCACTGAAAGTAGTTGAGAAAGCTAAAACCATATCTGACAATGTATCCAGTTATTTGCCATTTACACTACTATGTTGAATTACTTCAACACTCAAAAGGGGTGCAAAGGTACCCGTTCTCCTTTTTTCGGTTACCTCATCCACCAAAATATCAACTAAACCTACTGGATACCATCTCTTAATAAACATCGCTTTCGAATAATCACACTTTTGTACAAAATCTTCAAAATCTGACACCAGTTTTGCTGCTCTTCCCAGCTGTCCTTTGGCAACCACTTTTTTTTTTTGTTTAAAGGAGTGGCAGCTATCAAAATGCAGGAATGAATTAGAATAGCTGGATTTCCGATAAATCTGTTTGTCTTTCGGCTTTTTCCCCGTTAGGGGTCGCCACAGCGGAACGCCAGTCCGCTAATGATTGGCAGTAGATTTTCATGAACGCCGAGGTGCCAGCTCGACGTTCAACCTTCAATGAAAGCATGCCCATTTACGCATGTCCTTTGAACGGTTTCCGATAAATCTGCCAAACAAATTTATTTTGAATCATACTGCTATAACAGAATTGCCCACTTTGCTGCAAATTGCTCATATAGAACTCATCACTGTACTGCTTTGATACAGCTCCACTGGCTTGAACTGCCCAACCTCCTAACCTACAATCAGCTCTGCCTCTGTCATTCTATCTATTACCACCCCAATAAGTGTCCTGCCCTCAAAAACCTAGTACAACATCACTCAGCCAAAAGGCCTCTTAGATCATCAAGCAAACTACTACTAGAAGTCACGAACAGCTACAATAGCTTTGGAGGTGCACTATGTAGTAGTTCAGTGGCTATAAAATGGAACTCTGTCCCTACTAGCATTCAAAACACATCATCCAAAGCCTCCTTTAAAGACCTCGTCAGGCAACATCTCAAGCAAAGTTGGCAGTGCCATGATTGCTCCCCAGGCTAGTGAAAGTGGATAACATATACATACTAAATCTAGAGCACTTGATAATAGTTTTCAATCTTACTCACAAACACTGGCTAATCTACAATGTATGTACTGTACCTGTGTACTATGTATGTATTCTACCTACGTTCCAAATTTCAGCTGTACACCACAAAACTATTAATTACCTTTATTTTTAAAATTAATATTTTTTTGTTTGTTCTCTCCACTGTAACTGTTTATGTGCAGCATACCACTGTAAAACATATCTCTTGTCATTTGTGTGTATACTTATCATGTCTAAATAACTAAATGTGTCTGTAATTTTTCTTTGTTGTGCTTTTCTTCCTGGGCTTCTGCTGAAAAAGGGCCTTTTCGGCTCAGTCAGACACCCCCGGTTAACAAATGTAAAATAAATAAATACTTTTCCTTAGTTCTATGTCCAAGTATCATAAAACCTCCCTAGGTACAGAAGAGGTGAATTTCAGTAATGAAGTGGTGTTATTAATGTACTTAATAAATTAATCAGTTTTGTAAACCTCATCTGTCCAAAACATACATATGTCATCCAGGTAACGTACATACAAGGTCCAGGAAATAGCATAAGGAGACTTCAGGATAAATTTATTTTCCCAGAGGGCAATGTCAATATTCGCAAACAGTGGGGCAAACACTGCTCCCCAAGACCACACCCTCTTTTTGTTTATAATAACCTTCAGAATAAATAAAATTGTTTTTAAACACAAACTCCATTAGAACTAGGATTACTTTAATTTCAGTCCCTGTCAAATCACTGTTCTCTGTTAAAAATTCTAATACCCATTCCAGTCCTGTAGTATGGGGTATAACAGAAAACATATCTTTTACATCCACTGCAACAAAGAGGATATCCTATCTGTAAAGACTGGTATTAATTCTAGTTAAAAAGTGCCAGTAATCCAGAATGATGTGCCCCACCTGCTGCAACACTGCCTTAAGCTTGAAATCTATAAATTTGGCCAAGGTGTGCGTTTTGGACATCCTGGCATCCACTATGGGCCTTAGTGGAGGATTACTGACATTATCAATGTTTGGGAGCTCAAAAATTGTTGACGTTAACCATTTATCTACGTTACAAAATCTGTGTTCATCCACATGAATTTTCTCTTGCATTAATGTTATGCAATAGATCATCAGTCCTACTGTATGCAGTATTCATCTTGTTTTGGGATACCTCCTCAAAAGTCTCTTCACTTAATACGTTTGTCAGATTTATTAATATAATCAGTAGAATTCATGATAACTAACACCCCCCCCCCACTTTGTTTGGTTTCATAAGTCTAACCCTATTATCTAAACAAATAGTTGACAAAATATCTCGCTGGTCATAAGTTTGGCCAGCCATGACTGAGCTTCCTCATAAGGATATCCCTATTGCTCTCACACATATACTCCAAAAAATTTAACACCTGATTCAAAGGGGGGATAAAGTACTTGGTCTTCTCAAACTGTTCTTCCCATGGCTAAATGTATCATCATTGGAAAAAAGCAACTTTAAATTCAACTTTCTTGCAATAATCTTAACTCATTAATCATGTCTACCACTTTACATCTGTTAGTGGGGGGCAAACTTAAAGCCTATAGAAAAAAGGTCCACAAATAAATCATTCACAATCACGTGACTTAAATTATGAATCTTGAAGTGCCCTTCCTTCTTACATAAAATCATCTTCTTCGATTGTGGGCATACTGCCAGTTGGAATTCTGTTCCTTCCTGGGTTGTAAACATTCTCTGTCTTCCAATGATCTCTTCCTTTCAGTGCATAAGATGTCTGCTGGGCGCAAATCCTTTCTGACCTCAATGGGGTGGGGGGGGGGGTTGTTGATCCAAAGGGTCACTTTAAAAGATGGCTCTGAACCTCCCATGTCCTGTACTGTATTAATAACTTCAGGATGCACATTATGGCCATTCCAATCCCCACACCACACATGAGAACATGATGGGTCTTTACTCTTGTCCTAATTATAGTTATCTCACATGAGTTTTTGTGCTTTTTTCTCTTGTATCCCCACCACTGTGGAATCCACTTTAGGAAAAATATAAAGGTATTTTACTTTAACTTGCTCAAACAAATCATTCATAATAGATGTAGCTAATGTATTCATTTCAATTTCAAAATTTTCAGTAGTTCTTGCATTGTCCTTAATCAAAGTGTCTATAAATTAACATCCACGATGGTCGAATAGTGCTAGCAATTCTCTATGCAATGTTGAGCCTTTAATGATATCTGCTAGATATTTCCAGCATCTTAGACCCTTGGGAATCCTCCCTAATTTTGTATTTTCTTTGAGGTAGCTGTTCTGTCTCTCTAACTTCCTGAATTTAAGAACCAACTTTTCCAACTGTTTCAGTTGAATGTTCAAGCTCCCGGATGATCTGGGAGCTGGTTTACCTAAACTGATCTTTTTATAAATGAATCAGTTATATTAAAGGCATTACCTGATCTGCCATTAGTCCCCAACATTTGCTCGAGTCTATTAAATGTTACATTAGGTTCAACTACCAACCATTGCACCGGAGTAATAAAAAGAACCATGTTAAGTTGTCTATCTCGCCTTCATTCTTGCTGGATGGGTTCGGAGCCGACCTCGGCTCCGACTCGGCCACTCTAAAAGCTCGAGAGTTGGTTCCACCGGCTCGAGGCTCCCCTTATATCCCACAATGCTAGGCGTGAGTTACCTCAGATCTCATTTGCCGCTACAGCGATCGAGGTGTGTTTTCTACCGGCTCCAGGTTAGTGAAAGTTTAGACTAGTTTAAATTCTTTAAACTTAGGCTAGTTAGTGTAAATTTCTTTACCACTTAGTGTAGTGGACTTGTTTATCCCCTTTTTATCTTTCCAGTCCCCTCCTTTTATAAAGAACACTAGTTCTTCCCTAAGGCCTTCGGGCCCTTCCTTCCCTTTCCTTAGAGTGTGTATGTGTTTTACTTAGGGAATTTTATTAACTTACCTTTAGTTTTAAATAATTCCCTTTTAAACCTATCAGTGTAATCTGTGTGTGTGTTTTTTGTGTGTGATTACACTTCGGTTTCCTTGAGTATGTCCAAGGATACAAAGGTCTCAGGCTTCAAGAAGTGTGACTCGTGCTGTCAGAAAATGTCTCTGACAGACGGTCACACTTCTTGTGTGTACTGCCTGGGACCTTTACACTTGCAGGACTCTTGTGCTGTATGTCATGGCTTCAGCCCTAGAGTCCTGCAGGAGAGAAAAAATAAGCTCATTTTGAGGGGCTTAATTAAGCCTGAAGGTTCCCTTCCTGTGTCTTCAGGGAAACCTTCTAAGGCTTCTAGGACCTCGGCTCCAGCTTCAGAGTCGAGGCCTAAGGCTTTGAAGCCTACTGCTTCATCGGCTCCGGCTGGAGCCGATGAGTCTCTGACTGCTGTTTCAGTGGTTTCCTCGGCTCCGGCCGGAGCCGAGGCATTAGAGAGTCATGGTTCGGCTCCGATTATACCGTCGGAGCCGACATCTAGAAAGAGATCGAGGTCACCGTCCCTTGGCTCCGTTCATTCGGCTCCAGCGTCTCCCCTGCTGTCTGAACGGAGCCATAGATCTCACTCCTCCAGGTCATCGAGGCTATCAGATCATGACCTCCAGAGGGTAGTGAGTAGACTTTTGAAGTCCGAGGCACTGGCCCAAATGCTCCAGAGTCCGACTCATCAGTCGATGCCTCAGCTTGTTCCAATTAATATTCCTCCTCCAACTCCTTTGAGCTCGGAGCCGGGGCGTCTCGAGACTGTGGTAGCATCGGAGCCGATACATTTGTCTTCGGCTCCGATTTCTTCCTTTGAAGAATCTCGGCGCCAGGCTTCCCTCGTCGGCTCCGATCGAGGTCACCGTCCCTTGGCTCCGTTCATTCGGCTCCAGCGTCTCCCCCGCTGTCTGAACGGAGCCATAGATCTCACTCCTCCAGGTCATCGAGGCTATCAGATCATGACCTCCAGAGGGTAGTGAGTAGACTTTTGAAGTCCGAGGCACTGGCCCAAATGCTCCAGAGTCCGACTCATCAGTCGATGCCTCAGCTTGTTCCAATTAATATTCCTCCTCCGACTCCTTTGAGCTCGGAGCCGGGGCGTCTCGAGACTGTGGTAGCATCGGAGCCGATACATTTGTCTTCGGCTCCGTCGTCGGCTCCGATTTCTTCCTTTGAAGAATCTCGGCGCCGGGCTTCCCTCGTCGGCTCCGAGGGGGTGAGTGGCATCGGACCCTTGTCCAACCCCCCTCTCCCTCTCGGTGCTTCGGCGCTGGTGAGTTCGGCTCCGACATCGGCCTCGGAGCCATCCCTGTCGGTGCCGAGGGAGGTTCTCAGCTTCTCGGAGCGGGGACCTCTGGCTCTGCCTGACGGGGGTGCATTCGAGGTCATGCGGAGTATGTTGGAACCTTGTTTGACTCCACAGTCGGCTCCGTCCGCCCCTCCCACTTCGGTGCCTTTGGTTATGTCGACTCACTCCCTCATCCCAGACCGCAGAGAGCAAGCTCCTCAAGAATCCCCTGTTGGGATCTCATCCTCTTCCGAGGCCTCTCCTCAATTGGCAGGGGAGCCCCCTAGGAAGAGAAAGTGTAAGAGGAAGCACTTAGACTCACCTGAGTCTGTCACCTCTGACACAGATTTAGAGGATTCCGAGGGTTCCCCACGTTCCCCTTCTGAAGATGTCTCTTTCGCAGACATTCTAGAGATCCTGAAACAGAGGGGAAATTGGCCAGCCCTTAACCCTTCGGAGGATGAATCTGTGTATCTTGAGGCGTTTGGCTCTCGCCCTTCCACCTCCTGGGTGTCCCCCCCTTTGATCCCCTCATGCAGGTGGTTGCAAAGAAGGCCTGGACGGCTCCTGATTCAGTGGACCCTACCCCCAGGAGACCCTCCAAATTTATAACAGCACCAGCTGACAAGCAATTCCTCACAAAAGGTGTTTCTGTGGATGCTATGGTGGTAGCTGCTGCCACCAAGAAGGAACTAGCTGATCCTTCGGTGCCTGTCCATTCACCTAACAAGGAATCCAGGTCTATGGACAGGTACGGGAAGCGGATGTTCTCGTCAGCGACCTTTGCAATGCGTTCACTGAACTACCTATGCCATTTTACTCGTCTTCAAAGGGACTTGATCAAGGAAGCGAGTGATATGTTGAAGGATCCTACAGCTGTGGGTTTTCAAGACAAGATGAACACTCAGCTGGCTACCCTGAACTCCATAGCTAACTCCTCCATGCGCCTCCTTTCTTATGCGGCTGATGGAGCGAGCAGGGCCGCAGGGACAGGTGTGGCCTTACGCAGGCACGCCTGGATGCGGTTATGCAACTTTGCGGACCCCTTTAAAACGTCTTTCACTAATTCCCCGTTTGATGGATCATCTCTTTTTGGTCCTCAAGTGAAAGAAACCTTGACTAGGTGCGAGACAGATGGCAAGACTCTTTCTGCCGTCGGAGTCCATTTTTCTACTCCTTCTAGACCTTACCCCAAAGGCCAGAAAAGTGGGAAAATGTGGTTCTGTAAACAATCTCAAGGGACTTCGCCTGACGCACAAAGTCGGTTCCCTGCCAGAGGCAGAGGGGGGAACAACAATGGTAGACGTCGCCCTAGAGGCAGGGGGGGTCCGCAGAACCAGGGCAATCGTGAAGTCTTCTCTGATAAGCCCTTTCAGCATCCCTGAGGTGTTGCCCGACTGCCTACCTTCGGAGGCAGTCGGGGGAAGATTGTCACTGTACCCAAAAGCCTGGCTATCCCTGACTCAAGACAAATGGGTACAGTCCATCATTTCCGAGGGTTATTCCATTCCCTTCTTTCGCATTCCAAACCAATCAAAAAAATCCCTTCCAGATGTTCCACCCGCTCAAAGGGATCTTGCAGCTTTGGAAATTTCAAAGCTGCTTGCAAAAAGAGCAATTCAGCCAGTTCCAGCAGACCAGCAAGGATCCGGAATCTACTCCAGGTTCTTTTTAGTTCCAAAGAAAACAGGGGACTGGAGACCAATTTTGGATCTCAGTATCTTGAACAAGTCAGTCAAGAAAACAAGATTTCGGATGGTCACGCTGCAGTCCATCCTTCCCCTTTTGGGAAAGGGAAGCTGGATGTGCTCTATAGATCTTCAGGATGCGTACTATCACATAAAAATGAAAAGACGCTCCAGAAGATTCCTCCGCTTCAGGCTGGGAACCAGTCATTTTCAATTCAGGGCCCTGCCCTTTGGTCTCACCACTGCCCCCTGGGTGTTTACCAAATGCATGGCAGTGGTAGCTTCTCACCTCAGACGACAAGGATTCCAGGTGTTTCCATATTTGGACGACTGGCTCCTCACAGCTCCCACCAAGCATCTTCTTCTAATGGCCAGGGACTACACCTTTCGCACTTGTCGAAATTTAGGCATTTCAATAAATTTCGAAAAGTCTGTTTTGTCGCCTTGTCGTACTATTACCTTCATAGGCGCAAATCTAGACACAGTCAACATGTCTGCAAGACTAACAGATCAGAGAATAACAGACATACACAAAATAGTCTCACTCCTCTTCAGCAGCAACAGAATCAAAGCCAGGCTAGTTCTGAAAGTGTTGGGGATTATGGTGGCTGCCATACCTCTGCTTCCATTAGCCAGATTCCACATGAGAATCCTTCAATGGATGCTCTTCACGCAATGGTCGTACCAGCAACTTCCAATGTCTCACACCATTATGATCACGCAATCATGCAGAAATCATCTTCTGTGGTGGATGTCTTCCCTCAGCTCTTATTGGGAAGACCCTTTGTTCCTTCCTCCGGTTGCTACTCTGACAACGGACGCCTCCCTGATCGGGTGGGGGGGGCATTATCAGGGCAGAACTGTCCAGGGCACATGGCAACCAGACGAATGCCACTTGCACATAAATGTTCTAGAGATGAGAGCAGTGCTTTTAGAGTTGCAAGCCCTTCAAGACTCTCTTCCCTTGGGACCGATAGCAACCCAGACGGACAATATGTCTGTAGTGTGGTATATCAACAAACAAGGCGGAACCAGGTCCTACCCCCTGTGTCGAGAAGCACTCAGACTGTGGCAATGGGCGATTTCTTCTCAGCGTTTTCTGATAGCAACGCACATCCCCGGGAAGTCCAATCAAATCGCGGACAAGTTGAGCAGAGCTATCCTCATGCCTCACGAGTGGTCTCTGAAAGACTCTGTTGTGAGAGAAATTTTTCTCAAGTGGGGCCAGCCTTGCTGCGACCTTTTTGCTACTCCCCAAAACAGCAAGTGCAGAGATTTTTTCACTCTTTTCCCGTTACCAGGCCAACCCAGCAGAGACGCTCTAGTCCAGGTTTGGCCCCGGGGACTTCTGTATGCTTTTCCTCCCTTCCCACTAATCTCTCAAGTGATACAGAAAGCTATCGCTCAGAAGGCTTCATTGATCCTCATTGCTCCGTACTGGCCTCAACAGGTTTGGTTCCCCTTTCTACATCAGTTTCTGTTGGGGCGACCTTGGCATCTGGACCTAGTTCCAGATCTTTTGATCCATCAGTTGGGTCAGTTTCATCGCTCCCTTCCCTCCCTGAACCTCACTGCTTGGTTCCTCCAATTCCAACCTTAGCCAGGCTTCCTCAAATATCTCACTCTGTTAGAGATATTTTGATAGCTTCCCATAAATCTTCCACTGGAAAGATTTATTTGAGTAAGTGGAAACGTTTCGCCTATTGGGCTCAAGGAAGGGACATAGATCCTTTCACTGCTTCCATCCAAATGGTCCTTGATTTCCTAGCTGAACTCTTCCATGCAGGTTCATCTCCTTCTACTCTTAAAGTTCAATTGGCAGCTATTTCTAACTTTCATGTGGGCATTTCAGATTCTGCCATCATGTCCCACAAGCTTTGCAAAGCTTTTTTGAAAGGAGTTTTTCTACTCAGACCTCCGGTAAGAAATCCTCCTCCTCCTTGGGACCTAAATTTAGTTCTCAGTTCTTTAATTCTCTCTCCTTTCGAACCTGCAGCTTCCTGTTCTTTAAAATTACTATCATGGAAGACTCTCTTTCTAGTAGCTATTACTTCAGCTAGAAGAGTTTCAGAACTTCATGCACTCAGCTGCCGACCTCCTTATCTGTTGTTCCATAAGGACAGAGTATCTTTACGAACCAATCCGTCCTTCTTACCAAAAATAGCCTCCTCGGCTAACCTAAATCAAAGCATTGACCTCCCGGTGTTTTTTCCAGAATATTCTAACAGATCTGAACAAAGATTGCATTGGCTAGATGTTCATCGTCAGTTAAGGTACTATTTGGATAGAACAAAACAATTCAGAAAATCTGACCAGCTGTTCGTCTCTTATGCAGAAGGCAGAAAGGGACTTTCAGTTTCAAAGGTATCATTATCCAGATGGCTAACATCTCTGATCTCCCTTGTTTATGAAATTAGACACCAAAAGCTGCCTAGCAAACCTAAAGCCCATTCTACCAGAGCTTTGGCTACTTCTATAGCTTTCCAAGATAGACTGCCTATTGACACCATTTGTGCAGCGGCTACTTGGGCTACTCCTCACACTTTCATTTCTCATTATAAGCTGGATTTAGCCTCTAGACATAGAGCTAACTTTGGTTCCACTGTTCTCAAGAGTCTGTTCCGTTAGGCCACCCGGGACAAGGTGCTAGGACGGTCCCATCCAGCAAGAATGAAGGCGAGATAGACAACTTAACATATAGAAGTTATGTTCTTACCATAACGTTCCATGTTAGTTGTCTTCTTCTCGCTTCTTCTTAAGGCCCCACCCTCCTTCCCCTGGCCTGGACAGACGAGAGGAGTTTTGATTGTGACCTCTCTTTCTACCACCTCTGTACTTTAGGTATATGCTCTGCTGTGCATATTTCCTGGATCAGGATGTAGGTCACCCTTCTCTTCTCCCTTGTTTATAGAGGTGGACTTTGTTACTAGTTATTCTATTACTATTATAGGCTGGGCCTAGCTTACAAACGAGATCTGAGGTAACTCACGCCTAGCATTGTGGGATATAAGGGGAGCCTCGAGCCGGTGGAACCAACTCTCGAGCTTTTAGAGTGGCCGAGTCGGAGCCGAGGTCGGCTCCGAACCCATCCAGCAAGAAGAAGGCGAGAAGAAGACAACTAACATGGAACGTTATGGTAAGAACATAACTTCTATTTCTTGTTCATCACTACACCGGTGAAATGCAGGGTGCACCACTGTCTGGCCATCTGAACCAAGACACGCTCCTTCCTCAATCATTTTACTTGTATCAGACAGCCGTTAGGATAACCTTTGAACCAATGTGGTTAAATTTCCCATAGTATAAATGAAAGTATCCTGTAGTAGCTCCACTCTGTCACTGCGTTGTGACGCTTCAGCCGTTTATGGCATATTGGCTGAAAAATTGGACCAATAACCAGACAAAGGAACACAACATACCTAACTAAATGCAAAAATAAAAATGCAGATGCTAATGCTACTAAAATCACTAAAAGCTGACATGTGGGTACAGTTCCAGGAATTGTTTTGGCAGATCAAGATAAACACCATGCAATTTCCCGGTACACTGTCTATTAATTGCATTTTGAAATTAAAGTCACTTGGTTTTCTTTATAGTTATATTTATTGTGTTTTTACATGCTGAGAAAGTATGATTTACTTTTAGTGATTATTGGAAGTTCTTTACTTAATTTAAGGATGGGTGGTTACTATGGTTATGTTGATTATTCATCACTCCCCATTGGTTAGTAGTTGTCACATGGCTGACCGGAAGGTTTAAAAGCATGTATGGTTTGAGTTTTTAATATTCTTATGAAGTCTCTTGTAATTGATTGGAGATGAAAACTCTTAAGTGATTCAAGAATTATTCTTGGTTTTAGTAGTACTAGCATCCGCGTTTTTGTATTTAGTTGCACGAGTTCTTTTGTTTTTATAAATACAAAAGTAGTTTTTACTTAATGTACCATCAGATTTTTCAAAATAAGCAAGTTTTATTGAAATGTGACTATGCCCAGCAGGGGTGAAGATATTAGGAAATGCAGAAATACTTATAAGAATCATAGAGCAGTAATGGCAACACTTTAGAATTTAAATTGCTCTCCACTGCTTCAAGAACTAAGTTGAAAATAAATACACTGAACAAATGCATTTCTAATGGTCTGTTGAAATGCCAAGAGTAATATTATAGTTAGAAAATTACACCCTTCCAAAATCCATTGGAGTAACGATCTTAAAAATATCAAGGGACCAGATTACCCTGTTATGAAGAACAGAGTGAAGCTAGAATTCCTAACCATACTGGTGAACTGCAGGTTTTGATCTCCTAACCAAATGGGATTTACAGTGGTACCACAACACAAGGGTGGAGTAGATTTTTTTTTTATTTATGATTACAGAAAATGCTGTTTAACACAAACGTGTTTAGCATTTTCTTTAACCGGGACACTGTGCAGTAATCATTTAACTGGCAGACATTCAGAACAGTTTAAACAGTTTGTTTAAGAAGATATCTGTTGGAAATGTAAAGATCATGTAACTTTGCAGATATGCATAAAGCTTTTTCAGTTTATATAGTGTAGTTAAAAACTGAACTGTACACCCAAATGGATTAGATAAATGCATATTATAAATGGCAATAAATTAGTCTAGCTTTACATTTGTCATCAGTGTACATCCCTTATTAGGAATGGTCATAAACAACTCTAGGCCAGCAGAGGGGCAAGCAATAAATTATAAGTCTAAATTCTGTTTCTCTTCTACTCAGAGCAGAATGGTGAAATGTGACCTGGTCCAACCTTGCAACATAGCGTGTATCCTTATCCATTCAGAAATGTATTTGAGTTGCACCCATTTCAAAGAAGGGATATCTGTAGGCAAGGAGCATTAGAAGAAGCACTGTGTGCCGTTGTTGACTAACCTTCACTCTCGCTATCTAATCTGAGTAAGGGCACTAGTTTTAATTTGCAGTTTTTCTGCCATGTTTTCAGATTACAGATTTACTGGCAGTAGTAGGCCTGTAACAATGTTTGCAAATCTATGCAGCAGGCACAGTTGTAGTAATACTTTCCTTTCATAGTCCATACTCCAGCTGCTTGCCATGAGACCATATCTGTAGTGATGTGTCAGTCAAGGTCTGTCTCTATCTGTCTACCTGTATTTATTTGTTGACCACAAAAGGTCCAACTGGGATAGATGCACTTTTTTTGGTGGAGGCCCAGGTAGAAAAGCTCCAGTATTAACATATATAGACATGTGTGTCTCTGTGTGGCTATTACTACAGTTACTAGAGCATGTTTTACTGTAGCCTTATCCATTTCAAGTGTCCTGGCTTGGGCACATTCTGATGGTATATCATTATGTTCTTAAATATGGAGAGGGCATGTTAGCAGAATAGGAGCTTTGGAAAGCCTGAGTTGCACAGCAAGGCTTTGAAGTCTGAGTGTTACCATCTAGATACAACAAACTATTGTGTAACTACACATAGGACAGTTTTCAGAAACTGTGGCTTCTTAAGTATCATGAATGACTAGTCTTAAAAAAAACAAAAAAAAAAAAACAGAGATTCAGGAAAGTCTGGCAGGGCAACACCCTTTTCAGAAAACTAACTGAAAATAATTAGAAACTAGACTATGAATATGAATATATATTTGAGACTGAGATTGTTTTCTGAGAATGAGACATTTGATGACTTGAACAGTTTTGTTCAAAAGACTTTGGGGAATTACTAATGGCAGTTTTCATAGTGCATGCGGAACACGCAAAGTAACTTTAGAGAAGGGTGTGGGGTCACGGAATATTAGTTGGTTTGAAATTACAGCTTCTACATTAGATAGGGAAATGGGCAGACATAGTTGACCAAGTGACCCCTAGTTCAGAGTTTACTTTGAGTGCTTAGCTTGATGACATGTCCTTGGGTCATGAGAAATATGAGGGGAAAAGTGTCATTTGGAGTCTGGCTGGCATCATGTGCACTTACTCATCATGGACTATAAGAAGTGAAAAAATCATAAGAAAAATGGTGACATTTTCAGTTAAACTTGTCCTGTCCATCCTTGTGAGCCATGTCCCCTGCCTGATGGACTAACAGTTATGATGTAATTGATAAACTCAGTGCTGGTTTGGGAGATGATTCTGTCTTGAACACTTGGAACTGTTGCATTTTTCTGATCGCTACATCCCTGCAATCCACCTCTCCTGTAATATTTATTTAAACTGCATCATCTTCCTCCTGTCTGTAAACTTGCCCCTTGTTGTTTTATACCCCCTTCCTAGAAATAAACTTTTTAAGTGGCTATTCTTTCCTATTCAGCAGGTCCAAAAGTAGAGCATCACTAAAGTTTTCTGTCACAGATGGTGCCAGAAAAATTTATTCTAAGTACTTTTATCAGGGACCACCACTTAATAGTCTTCCAACCTCCCCTTTCATATTTTCATTTGTCATATATAAAAAAAGTTTGTTCGGTAGCTCAGTTTTCTTCAGATTTTTGTCTGTGTTCAGGAAAACATTCCTATTGGGAATTTTGGATAGTTTTTATAATTATAGTCGGTGTCTCTGTTGAACAATATTTTCTGTCTTTGTCACTTTGGAAGAAAAATGCTATTACAGATTATTACAGTTCCATTCAGCACACAACATATTGGACTGTGAGCTATTGTAAAGTATTAACCTAACCATAACTAAAGCTCAAAAGATGACGATCAGATTGTGTTATAAATCAACAGTCAACTTTCAGCAACTCTTCCTCCATTTTGCTGGGAATCAACAAAGTATTTTGTGTCTTACGATAAGGGGCACACTTAAGAACTTTGCTTTTGTGGCTGAGGAACTGTCTTGTAAAGAGGTTCATTGTTCTGGCTTTTACTGAGGCCATTGTAAACATTATCGGTTTCTGAAAGTCTTTGTTCTTTTGTCCTCCTTGTGTTTGACCTCATGAATTCCCAAAAGGCTGTGGTATCTATACCATCTTATTCTTGCTGTGAATTAATTCAGAATAGCCTTAACTGCAGGGTTGGTTAGGGCAGCAATCTTCTTTGAATTTCCCAAGGCCTTGACTACCATTCATCATAGTACATTCCTTATCAGACTTTGTGCCTCAGGTGCAAATACATGTATGTTTAACTAGTTTAAGGGATAATTGTATCGAAGACACTTCAAAACTAAGTAGAACGATGCTCACTCTGATCCATACTGTCTAACAAAAAGGGCTTCTCGTGGATCTATAATGGGTCCTATTTTTCCGATTAATGGGAATTCATTGTCCTCCTGCTGTGGTGCTTTGTATCCTCTCCACTACTGAAAGGATTCCACCGTTGTGTGATTGGGAGACTGTCCTTCTAGCTTAGAACAAACACTTCAGGTGAGCTTTTCTCAGGTTATGAGGCAGTGACTTTCCATGTTTCGGGCTTTCATGTGCACCACCTAGCAAATCAGAAACATTGGGGGTTATAGGCGCAGTGTAGTACTGAGCATAGCAGCACATCAGTCTCCCCGACAAGGACAGTTTGTGAGTAGAGTGGTGGACTTGCTCATATTTTGTGTTTCTTGTTTTTTTACTTTAATGTTAACACCTGTTTTCATTGGTTGCTGAACAACTGGAAATAATTTCTTATCATACATAGATTTTGGAGACCCTCCTCCTGATTTTTCCACCCGTGCCTACTGCAAATCTTAACCATTCTTCTCCCTGCCTACTGTGTTGCTTTGCTGATGTTTGGATTCAAAAACTTTTCAGATCAACCAAGCAGAAACTGTGCCCTGAAATGCCACTGCCCCAAATCATAGAAGGAGGAAGCATGCCCCTGCATTTTGATAAGGGAAGATGGTGGAGACGGCCGACATTATGTAGATGGCAAGCCACACCCACTGCTGCCATATCTCCTGGAACTGCTAATTACAGATTATGAGATGTTGTAACAGACAAGTTAATGCATTGTGTTATCTATGCAAGGTGTTTCCTGAAAATTGCCAAAGCAGTGTAGTATGATTTGTTTAAAAAAAAAAAAAAAAACTCAGTGCAGCATACATCTTAGTTAGCTGCTGTGTAACAGATAGGTAGGCAGGATACCAGTTATTCCATGGAAGGTTTACATGCAGATACAGCAGTCAGAGCCTCTTCTCTAAAGGTAGGTACCATTTATGATGCCACCTATTATAAATCTGTCCACAGTGCCAACATCAAATACACCAGAAGCATTACTACAAAGGAAATGGGAAACACTTTTTTGGGAAAGGATGCTTTGGCATGCTGCTAGCCTCCTGCCACCCAAGGCACATATATCCCCAGTTCTGTCTACATAGCTGTACTAATCATAACAGCAAACCCTACAGGCCAGTAGTATAACCCCCTTAGCCTGTTCTCCTATTCTCAGTGCATATAAACTTTCTGTCCCCTTTGTTACCTTAGCTTTTAGTTAACACAAACATTAGCCTTGCTGATAGCTCCACCTGCATATCAATTGTAGCACTGCAAGCTTTATGAGGAAAATGCTATGTTTAAAGTAGTACTAAGGCCAACATACAGGTGGAGCTCTGGGTGAGACTAGCATTCTTATGTACCACTAAATACTACGTGTGAAGATAGGTGAAGGCTGCCAGCCTAGCCAGATAAAATTCTGTAGATAATTCTGTCATTTGTAAATATTAATGTAAGCCACAGGGTTGTTCTCTTAAATGTGAATAGACTGCATTGGATATTGAACTGCAAAAATGTAACAACAGTGCACTCTGCTTAAGAAAGCTAAGTCAAGCATTTTATGACTTCCTTTGATGTCAAAATTCGGAGCTGATATGTCTAGAGGGAGGCATCCTGTCTATTGTTTTGAGACCAGGGTTAATGGCTGGAATTTGCTTGTATAAATGTCCTTTATTGCTCTGGTTTCTGACCAGGTGTAAAGAATGTAAATGTAGTTTCTGTTAGCCTGGGAACACCAGAGAAGTGTGAAGAATGATGTCATGTGAAGCAGCTCTGTGTTATCAATTTAAAGAGAAAGAGAGAGAGAATCGGATCGCTTAGAGCATTTTGTCTTGAGAACATCCAACATCACCAGCACTGCTTAGCTCTATATGCAAGTTATTTAGAACTGTGTTTTCTCTTAGATATAGTTAGGAAATAATAAGATTAGACTAGTTTGTTTTCTGTGATGTCAGAACTTTTCTACGGTATTATTTTAAGTATTTCTCTGAACTCTTGACTAGCACTGTGTAGTAAGAAGTATTGTCTTGTGTTTTTATTAATATTTATACCTTTCAACTGTGGCTGTTTTGTGTAGAGATAATTTTAAGCTCTTAAGAGTACTTGCATGTCTTTGGGAGAACTGTATAAAGCCACTCCAGTAGCTTTAGCCCTGGGCTGCACTACCTATTTGGATAATAATATTGCACAGTAATAATTGGACACCCTTTAATAAGGGCATTTGAATAGATGATATATATTAGTGAGTGGTGACAGCTGGTACTACCTTTTAGACTGGGCAGAAAGGGGGCACAGCTGGAGAATCTGTGCCAGCCTTCCCCAGGAGCATCTCTGTGGTTGTATAGAGCACTTATCTGAAAGTGTGTGTATGTGTCAGCTACTTGGGCAGGGGCACGAAGCACTGATTGGACAGAGAGGGTGCTGGAGGTTTTAGCTTGCCCACTAGGCTGAGATCTGGACCCTATAGCTGTGCCAGTGGGGATTTTTATTGGAGACCTGGAGAGAAAGGGAGCAAGCAGCCGCAGACTGACTCTGATCTCTGTGTGCCCTTAAGGGAAATTGTAATTTACTGTGTGTGTATTTATTATCCTTTCTCTGTATGGACGCCCCTCACTGGTGTTAATAGTGAGGATTGAGGCTCCTTGATTGCTGGGGCAGTGCATGGGCGTCACTTATTAATTGTTTGGCAGTGGTGGGATATCCACAGCACATATTAATTGGTTGGCAAATACTAATTGGCTTGTAGTGGTGTGGGTAGAGTGAATTCCTGTAGCTTGTGTACAGTGATCACTGAAGGTGTTTTTGGACTCTAAATCAGCCACGCAGTGAATACTCAGTGGTCAGATCACAATTGTTTTATTTATTTTATTAGCTTAATTAGGGAGAGCAGGCAGAATGTCAGCAGGAAAGTACGGAAAGCTGACAAGGAGCCAGCTGGCTGAGATGTGCCAGGCTAGGGGACTGGTGCATGGAAAACTAAGGCAGACATGATTGCAGCTTTGGTCACAGCTGCAGCAACCAGGGGGACGATCAGACTGGCAGTGGAAATGTACCACCCTCAGAGAATGGACAGCTCAACCATTCTGCAGAGGACTTAAAAATCCATCTGGAGCTAGAGAGACTTGAGTTGGAGGCCATGCATTTGGAAATAGAAGCAGCTGAGAGACTGAGATGTCTGCAGGCTGAGGAGAGTGAGAAACTGCTATGCCTGGAAGCTGAGGAAAAGGAGAGGCAGAGGCAGCAAGAGAGGGAGATGCTGACTCTTCACCAGAGTCATGGAGGTAAGGTGGAAGGGAGTAACTGGAGCCCAGAAGCACAAAAGGTCGGTAAATTTCTTCCACAGTTTAAAGAGGGAGATAATTTTCATAGTTTCATTCATATGTTTGGGGGGGTATGTAAACAGTATGATGTTGACCCAAAGGCTCTTGGTATGGTTCCTGACCCCCCTTACTGCACGGTAAAGCTGTAACTGTGTTGTGTAAAATGTCTGACGTTGACTGTTTTAATTACACTGTTGTTAAGCATTGCTTGTTAGAATGTTTTATGCTAACACCTGAAACTTATAGGAAACAGTTTTGTGAGCATAAACGCAAGGCAGATGAAAGTGTGTGTGAATATGTTGCTGAACTGAGCACTTATTTTCATAGGTGGGTGAGTGGATGTCAGGTCACCACATTTGAAGGGCTGGCAGACCTTTTGGTGAGGGAACAAGCCCTTAGCACTTTGGCTGAGGACATGAGGATCTGGTTAGCTGATAGTGTGCAACTTCAGATGAGTTGCAGAAGAAGGGAGACCTATACCTAGCATGCAGGGCATCCCTACACAGGAAAGGGACCCCCAGTACTGCTTATGGGTCTAGAGGAACCCATGGTGGGCAGCACAGACTGCCCCAACAGAATCTGTCAGTAGCAGGGGAAGCCACTAGTCCAGGTACACTTCCAGGACCTAGGGTGAAATGTTTTGAATGCAACCAGTGGGGCCATGTGGCATACAGATGTCCACGAGGCAAGGTGGGGAACAAAAGGTGAGAGAGCCAGTAAGTGGGAAAGACAAAATGCTAATAGGTTGTCTTGAGACAACAAGGGTACCGAACTGCCATGCTGCAGATGTCCAGATAGGGAAGGATTTGAATGAGGCAGTACCATGTGCTTATGCAGTTACACGCAGTCAGGCTAGGAGACAAGCATGTGGGTCTGGTAGCCTGGGGGAGACACAGACAGACTGCATACTTGCAGCCAGGACTGGTGAGGTGGTTACTTCAGGGAGGAAGCTATGCTGTAGCAGTGGAACTTAAGGTGAGTCACAGCTGCTTGTGGGTACTGATGTTCCCCTGGACAGAGGGACTGCAAAAGTAGAGGTGAGTAGTAGTACCCAGGCTGACAGTGAGGCACCACTGTCAGAGGATGCCAGACTTCCTGTGGAAGGGGAGCTGGGAATGGTTACAAAGAGAAAGTTCAGACAGGCTCAGCTCTCAAACCCTACATTGAAAGCCCTGAGGCAGGGAGCTAGTGAGGAACTTGATTATCAAGGGGAGGGGGAATATGTATACTGGGACAGAGGGTTACTGTATAGAGAGAGCACCCCTGAGGGAGGATTAGCAGGTGATAGGGTACAGCAGTTGGTTATGCCTAGAGCCTTCTGTCTGGTGCTTCTAGCCATAGCCCATGATATTCCCTTTGCAGGTCATATGGGCATAAAATGTACAAAGAGATGTATTATGCAGAACTTATATTGGCCTGGAATTTCCAGAGATGTAACAGGGTACTGCAGGACCTGTGAGCAATGCCAAAAGGTAGGCAGGGCAGCAGACAAGGTTAAGGCTCCTTTGATACCTTTGCCTGTGATTGAGGAGCCATTTTCAGAGGGTAGCTATGGATATTGTAGGGCCTCTGAATACCCCAAGTTCCACAGGGGAAAAAGAATATCCTAGTGGTAGTATATTATGCTACACGATACTCTGAGGCAGTGGCTCTGTCCTCCATTGAGGCAGAAAAGTTGGCAAATGCTTTGTTAGAGATTTTCAACAGGGTAGGTTTCCCAAAAGAAATACTGACTGACAGAGGTGTCAGTTTCATGTCAGACCTGCTGGCTTTTCTGTGGAAGTACTGTGGGGTGAAGCACCTGAAAACCACCCCTACCATCCCCAGACTAATGGTCTTGAGAGGTTAAATTCTACAATCAGGTGCATGCAATGGGCATTTGCAGACCAGTTTTAGAGGGAGTGGGACAAATATTTGCCACATCTGTTTGCTTACAGGGAGGTACCCCAGGAATCCACAGGTTTTTCACCCTTTGAGTTGCTGTATGGGCATAGGGTGAGGGGACCTCTACATTTAATTCGAGATGAGTGGGAAGGTGAATGTGAATCTCATAAGGAGTCTGTTGTGGCATATGTCCTAAACCTCTGGACAAGGCTCAGAAACTCATGGGCTTGGCCCAGGAGAACCTGGCAGAAGCCCAAAAATAGAAAAAGGTATGGTATGACAGGAATGCTCGAGCTAGAGAGTATGCTGTAGGGCAGCAGGTAATGGTTCTCATTCCTCTCAGACACAACAAGCTGCAAGCATCTTGGGAGGAACCCTACAAGGTGGAAAGGAAGGTCAGTGATGTTAACTACATGGTAGAACTGCTAGGCAGGAGGTAGGGGCACAATTTGTACCATGTTGACACAATGAAACCTTATCATGATAGAGAGGCCTTTGTGCTGAGCATTTGCAGTAAATTGCAAGAGGAGCCGGAGAGAGATCTGGTGACTGATCTCCTCAGTCAGGCTCAGACAGACACCTCAGTGGAAGGGGTAGCAATGTCCCAGCAGCTATCTCCTACCCAAGTTCAAGAAATCTGAGCAGTGTTACAGGAGTTTGGGAACATGTTCACTGGGAAACCAGGGTGCACCTCCCTGGTGTAGCACCATGTGGATACAGGACCCCGATGGTCTTTTAGACAGGCCCCTTATAGGGTTTCTGAGAGAGTCAAAAAGACTCTGAGAGAGGAGATACAGGAGATGTTGGAACTAGGGGTGATTGAGTCCAGCAGTCCCTGGGCATTCCCAGTGGTGCTGGTGCCAAAGAAGGATGGCAGCACCAGGTCCTGTGTGGACTACAGGAAATTAAATAGTCACACAGAGTCAGAAGCTTACCCTATGCCTAGGACAGATGAGGCCCTAGAGCAGCTGGGTGGGGCTAAGTATGTTGCAACCATTGATCTTACCAAGAGTTACTGGCAGGTCCCCTTGACTCCCAATGCTAGAGAGAGGTCAGCCTTTGTGACTCCTTTTGGCTTGTTTGAGTTCACAAAGATGCTCTTTGGGATGAAAATTGCCCCAGTGACTTTCCAGAGGCTGGTAGATCATATCCTAGCAGGAGGGTTTGCCCTTGCTTACCTAGATGATATTGCCGTTCACAGCCATTACTGGCAAAAGCACATTCAACATGTCAGGGAGGTGCTGGGCAAACTATAGAGGGCAAGGTTAATCATTAAGCTGAGCAGATGTCAGGTGGGTATGGCAGAGTTCTTCTACATGGAACATAGAGTGGGGAGTGGAAAGATCAGGCCAGAACCTGCTAAAGTAGACGCCATTCAGGCATGGCCTGCACCTGTTACCAAAAAACAGTTGAGGGCATTCTTAGGGATAGCAGGGTACTACAGAAAGTTTGTCTCCAGTTATAGTACCATAGCTACACCCCTCACAGTCCTGACATGGTTAAACAAAGCCAGTCAGCAAAACGCCAAGTTGCCAAGATGGAGCCTAAAGTTGCAAGCATATGATACGTCATTGCAACAATGCAGTGGGATTAGCAATGCCAATGCAGATGGGCTCTCAAGACAGGGAATGGGGTAAGGTATACTCAGATAGACCTAACCCTCTCAAGGAATATTTCTCAAGGGTCACTTGAAAAACTAGCTTGAGTTCTCCGGGGGGGGGGGGGATAGGTGAAGGCTGCCAGGCTAGCCAGATAGAATTCTTTAGATAATTCTGTCATTTGTAAATATTAATGTAAACCACAGGCTTGTTCTCTTAAATGTGAAAAGACTGCATTGGATATTGAACTGCAAAAATGTAACAACAGTGCACTCTGCTGTAAGAAAGCTAAGTCAAGCATTTTATGACCGTCTTTGATGGCAAAATTCGGGGCCGATATGTCTAGAGGGAGGCATCCTGCCTATTGTTTTGAGACCAGAGTTAATGGCTATAATTTGCATGTATAAATGTCCTTTATTGCTCTGGTTTCTGACCAGGTGTAAAGAATGTACATGTAGTTTCAGTTAGCCTGGGAACACCAGCACCATCAGAGCTCGTAACATGTGTGAAGAATGATGTCATGTGAAGCAGCTCTGTGCTATCAATTTAAAGAGAGAGAATCAGAGAGCTCAGAGCATTTTGTCTTGAGAACATCCAACTCAGCACAGCCTGTGTCTAGATGCAAGTTATTTATAACTGTTTTTTCTTAGATATAGCTAGGAAATGGGAAGATTAGACTAGTTTGTTTTTCTGTGATGTCAGAACTTTTCTATGGTACTATTTTAAGTATTTCTTAGTAATCTCTAAACTCTTGACTAGCACAGTGAAGTAAGAAGTATTGCCTTGTGTTTTTATTTATTATTAATATTTAAATATTTTTAAACCTTTCAACTGTGGCTGCTTTGTGTAGAGATAATTTAAGCTCTTAAGGGTACTTGCATGTCTTTGGTAAAACTGTACAAAGCCACTCCAATAGCTTTAGCCCTGGGCTACACTACCTATATGGATAGTAATATTACACTAATAATTTTACACCCTTTGAGTAGCTGATAGATATTAGTGGGTGGTGGCAGCTGGTACTACCTTTTAGACTGGGTAGAAAGGGGGCACTGCTGGAGAATCTGTGCCAGCCTTCCCCAAGAGTGTCTGTGTGGTTGTATATAACACTTAACCCAGTGTGTGTGTCAGCTACTTGGGCAGGGACATGAAGCACTGGTTGGACAGAGAGGGTGCTGGAGGTTTTAGCTTGCCCACTAGGCTGAGATCTGGACCCTATAGTTGTGCCAGTGGGGAGTCTTATTGGGGACCTGGAGAGAAAGGGAGCAACCAGTCCCAGACTGACTGTGATCTCTGTGTGCCCGTAAGGGAAATTGTACTTTACTGTGTGTGTATTTATTATCCTTTCCCTATATGGATACCCCTCATTGGTGTTTGTGGTGAGGATTGAGACTCCTTGATTGCTGGGCGAGTGCTTGGGTGTCTCACCACGTGTTATGTGGAGCTTAACTAATGAAATTAGTGGTAAGACCCCATCAGCTTGGCACCATCAGAGCTCGTAACATTTTGCCTTCCTGAAGCTTAATGAATGGAGTCCAGATCAGTGAGACTCCTAATAATGTGAACTTGTTTGTCTTATTTTGACTTGCCTCTAAAAAGCTACACAGCCTGGGAATAACAACTGTATGTGTCAGAACTGGTTATACCTTGACAGGATTTTTCATGGGTAGGTTTTACTACTAAATATCTGGAGAGCCAAGAACTACCGATGATCTTCGTGTTTCACTGTTGCAGTCATCACACTTGGGTTATCTGCCTGCAGGTAGCCCTCAGTCGGCCTGAATACCACAGTCTTGGGAGTTCTGCATCGGATGCCATCAAATCTTCCATGACGTCAGGTTGTCAGGGGTATAAAACATCCAGCCGACACCATTACATCAGTATTTCTTGCCGAGAAGGAGCCCAAAGCAGAAGCAGTTCGCAAATGCTGGTCGGCCGCTACCTGAAATTTTCATTTTTCAAGTTTCAAACCTGAAGTCTTCTAAAGCGAAGTACCCCGTTGGGGATTCCTTTTTCTTGCTCTAACCGATGTCAGAAAAAGTTAACAATTTTTACTGCGCCACCTGTTTAGGCCCAGACCACAAGGTCCGTTGCTGTTGCTTTTGTGCCTTGTTTAATGCCTGAACCATTTGTTGTCGGGCTATTTTTGTAGCTAAATTCTTTTGCTGTCATTCTCCGTATTCCGAAATGGCTTTGGTAAGCCATCCAACTTCCAATCTTTTGAAAAAGCGCAAAGACGGAGACAGGCCGCATAGGTCAAAAACTGCCGACGATGCTTCCATTAAACTAGTAGTCAGTCCGCCGGTACTCAGGGGACAGGGTTTCCACTCCAGACTGTTCCTGGTGCCCAGAAAAGCGAGCTCTTGGTGCCCTATCCTGGATCTATCAATTCTCAACACCTTTCTGGTGGTCCCAAAATTCAAAATGCTTAAACTGCAACAGCTTCTTCCTATAGTAGCCAAGGATGCCTGGTTAGTCACCCTAGACTTAAAAGAAGCTTATCTGCACTTCCCCATAAGGAGTCTTGCAGGAAATATCTCTGTTTCAGGGCAGGCTCTATGCACTATCAGTTCTCTGCACTTCCCTTTGACTTATCTGCAGTGCCCAGAGTATTCACAAAGTGCTTGGCTCCACCCATTGCATACTGCAGGCAGAGAAATATTCAAATTTACCTATACTTGGATGATTGCCTGATTCAGGCGGACAGCCAGGAATTGCTATTTCAGCACCTGGCATTTGCAAAAAGACTTCTTACTTCACTGGGATACACCATCAATGAAAATAAATCACAACTGGTGCCCATCCAACAAATTGTATTCCTGGGAGCAAGCTTGAACACAACTTTCCAGATGGCATTCCTCACTCCAGAAAAGCAGGTCCATTTGACAAACTATTTCAAACTAATGGCCACCAAAGCCCAGCTATCTGTAAGGAAAATACTGCAAGCCCCAGGGTTCATGGCCTTATGCATTCTGCTAATTACATATGCAACACTGCATATGAGGAAACTTCACTCTGGTGTCAACATTCTCAGGACCTGGAAAGAGTGATTCTTATCATCCCTTGTCTAAGGGCAGAGTTCCTTTGGTGTGCAGAGGCATACAACCACAACAAGGGACTTCCTTTTACTCAACCCCTCGCCGCCAAAACCCTGACGACAGATGCATCAGACTATGCATGGGGGGGGGGGGGGGGTTTCACATGGCAGGCAAATGCATTCAAGGCAAATGGAGCCCAGAACAAATTCCCCTGCATATCAATCAAAAAGAGATGCTATCTGTACAGAATGCTCTGACAGCCTTCAAATACCTTATCCTTCCAGGACAGCTCCTGATAAAGACAGACAACACCATAGTTATGTGGCACATAAACAAGCATGGGGGAACTCATTCTTACTCACTCTGCAGGTTAGCCATGGTCCTGTGGAACACAGCCTTGAGCAACCAAGTGCAAATACAAGCTCAATTCCTGCCAGGCAACCAAAATTCACTGGCAGATGACTTAAGCAGAAATCTACTGGACTCTCATGAGTGGAAACTGGAGCCCAACTCATTCAAACTTCTAACCCAGAGGTGGGGAACACCGGAGGTGGACCTTTTTGCCTCCCCCTAAAACCACCAATTGAGCATATTTTGCACCAGGAACCCTCACAGCAGAGCCTGGAAGGTGGATGCCCATCTTTTACATGGGAAACCTCTCAATTTATGCTTTTCCTCCTCTGCCCCTGCTTTCAAAAGTACTACTCAAGATCAAACAGAACAGGCGAAGGGCATTCCTTATTGCACCAGACTGGCCACACCAGCACTGGTACCCACTCTTACGCAGTCTGACAGTAGTGCCACCCTGGCACCTACATCAGACACCTTCCCTGCTGCCTCAGCAGGATGGACAGATTTTGGATCCACAGCTGCAAACCTTAAACCTTTCAGCCTGGCTTATCCCCTGAATACACCACCCGCATCCCTCAGCAAACAGGTGCTGGATGTCATCCTTGAGACCAGAAGGCCTAGTACTAGGAAATCTATGCTGAAAAGTGGAAAAGATAATTGTTCTTGGCGTCCGTCTCAAGGAAAGGGCACAGCTGTGCCCACCTTACCTCAAATCCTTGATTACCTAGCAGAGCTGCTCCATAAAGGCCTATCCTTCTCATCCTTTAAGATTCATGCCTCTGCCAACTCAGCTCATTGTAATACTGAACCACCTCTCTTTTCTCACCCTCTCATCAAACAGTTTCTGAGAGGAGCTAACAATTTAAGACCCCCTAGGAGAGCTCCCACCCTGGCCTGGGACCTTAACTTTGTACTGGAGAAGCTCACACTTCCCTCTTTTGAACCTGCTGCCTCAGCAGAGTTAAAATTCCTCTCTTGGAAAACAGCCTTACTTCTAGCTATTACTTCAGCAAGAAGAGTGTCTGAGTTACAGGCACTAATGGTGCTGGAGCCCTTCATTATTTTCCATGCTGACAGGGTTTCCCTCATGACTAACCCATTCTTTATGCCCAAGGTGGTATCCAGTACAGCTTTAAACCAATCCATCCATTTGCCAACCTTTTTCCCTAATCCTCAGAATAAAGGGGAAAAGATCCTGCACTCCTTGAACGTGCACAGACAGCTCAGGTTCTACCTTGACATGACTAAGCCTTTAAGAAAATCTGAACAGCTGCTAGTCAGCTTTGCTACAGGGGCAGAGGGCAAGGCCATTTTGAAGCAAACCATTTCCAAATGGATAGCACACTGCATCTGTTTCTGCTACAAGCACCATGGAAAACCTATCTGTCAGGGGATCAGAACTCATTCCACTAGAGCTACTTCAACCTGTACAACATTTCTCAGGAGAGTCCCTACCAGGGACATCCTGGAAGCTGCAACCTGGAGTTCTGTACAAACCTTCACCAAGCATTACTATTTACCTATTTTTTTCTAAATCTAGAACTGGATTTGCTACAGCAGTCTTACAAGGTCTGCTGGCCAGCCCTAACACTTCTTGACTGCCTCCAACCTTCCTCAGCTTTGGGAATCAACCCAAGTGTGATTATTGCAACAGTGAAACACGAAGAACATAGTACAGTTGTGTACACTTACCATAAATGTAGATGTTACAGTGTATTCACTGTTGCAGTCCTGGTTTCCCTCCCTCCAGCCCCCTGGCTTTCTCTATCCTTTCTACCTATCCTCTTTATGGCCATCTTTTATGGCAGGGGTATTTACTTTTTACTGGAGGTGTTCCACACCATGTAATAGCTTCCTATTTTTGGGGCTCCTGACATCTGGGACAAGAAAAACTGATGTAATGGTGTCGGCTGCATGTTTTATACCCCTGACGACCTGACATCATGGAAGAGGCGACAGCATCCGACGCAGAAATCCCAGGACTCTGGTATTCGAGCCGACTGAGGGCTACCTGCAGGCAAGATAACCCAAGTGTGATGACTGCAACAGTGTTTACACGTGAACATTTACATTTATGGTAAGTGTACACAACTGTACTTTATACAGTTTGCTTAGAACAATAACCAGTGCCATTAAACACCATTGTTAAATCTCCAGTTCTTCAGTGAGAAATGCCAGCAAAGAAAGCATGCATGTGACCAAATTAAACTGTAAACAAAAGTTAGAAAGTCACCATGCTGTACAAACTGTAAGCTGTGTCAGAAAGTTATTTTTGCACAATCCAGTGTGTTATGCCATTTTTGTGAATCATAAGAACTACCAAGGAGTTGCACGGGCACATAATATAGAATGCCTTGGGCATTGCACATCACCTTGCAGTGAGGAAGAAGTCCTATTCATTCCTGTATCTCAGTTCCAGTGGACAAGATGGGACCTTAATGTCAATATGTGTGTAGTCCATGGCTCCTAGGATGTCAGAGAAATGGGTTATGTTTCAGAACACCTGCATATTGGTAGCTCTCTGCTTTGCAGTCTTACTAGAGAGCTGTGCACAAGAGATGCCCTCGCAATCTGACAGACTTGGAGTGCTTTTGCAAGGAAGAGTGGGAATAATATTGCCAAGTCAAGATGTGCCATGCTGACAGGCTCCTACCCAAGAAGACTAACTGTTGCAATTAAATCAAAAGATGCTTCAACAAAGTATTAGTTTAAGGGTGTGCACACTTATGCAACAATTATTGTATTTTTTTTATTTTTTATATTTTCTCCCCTAACAGATTTATTTGTTTTTCAACTGAATTGTACAGGTTATAGGTCACATTAAAGGTGGGAAAAGTTTTGAAATGATTTATTGTGGACTCATTTTTAATATCACAAAAACCTGGCATTTTAACAGGGGTGTGTAAACTTTTATAGCCATTGCACTTACTGAAGAGAATAGGGGAAGTCCCCCTTATAAGGTTGCGACCCGTCTCTCTGTACTTGGGGCAGTCCCTATTTGAGTAGTTGCTTCATATTAAACATGCAAGGTGACAGCTGACCTAAGAAATTAGGACAAAATCACTTCCTATGTTTCCTTCAATAGTTTCATGAATAGTTATTCTGTATCTGAATCCCCTTGATATTTTATAAAACAATAAAAACAATTCAAATTGTATAAGAGTGAGCTTTTATTTTCACAAAGAAAGCAAAGTTAACTCCTTCACACTGATTGGTGGGTATAGTTTGTCCTGCGAAATCTTATTTCATAGGTAGGTACTAGGCTATTGGCCCTAGGGCCTATATAAGCCTAGCCAAACGGTACCCTGGCTTTCGCCACCCAAGAAAATTATTAGAAGTGATCCCTGGAGTGAATTTCCTATATCCCATCCAGTCATCAAGAGTTTTCTTGAAGAGTGCTAATGAGGAGCTTTGTTTGATATAGATAGGTAGTTTGTTCCAGAGTATGGGAAGTCTCTGGGACAGGAATCTATCCTTTCAGCATGTTCTGTTTATTGTGGTGACAAGGTTTAGGTCCCTAGAGTGTGTAGCTCGGAGGGATTGAGATTTCTTTAAGTGGAGCATGTCCAACAGCTCTGGGTTTGACATAGCTTGGTATGTTAGGCAGAGATTGCCTCTGAGTAGGAGATATGCGACTGAGTAAAGCTGGAGTTTTTTGAGACAGTCTGCGTAGGGCATCTGTTTGAGGCCAGTAATCCTCTTTGTGAGGTATTTCTGCGGCCTTTCCAGTTGTAGATGTCTTGTGAGGTACATACCAAAAAGAGTGTTGTACTGTATAATGGGTCTAATGAGTGATGAGTAGAGGGGAACAATGACCTCTTTTTTCCTGGATAAGAAATCTTTTGTGATGATTATGTGCCACATAGAAGGGTTTCCTGACTACTGTGGTGATGTGATTATCAAAGGAGAGACTACTGTCCACCTGTGTCCCAAGGTCTCTTATCACAATTTCAGTGTTAAGTAGACTACAGCCTATGTGGTAGTTCATGGGTAGGGAGTTTTTACCAAAAGGGATGACAGTGCACTTTTTGGCATTGAGCTTGAGGCCATGGATTTGACACCAGGCATCTGTCTTAGTGAGGCCCTTTTGTAGGATGTCTACATCGTTGGGAGTTTCAGTTATGGCTCTTAGTTTGCAGTCATCTGCGAACTTCGTTAGCCGAAGACCTTCTGATTTAGTTCAGAGAAGTAGATACCAAACAGGACAGGACCCAGGACTGAACCCTTTGGTACTCCACTTGTCACTGGTCTGAAGGTGGATTTGGCGTCTGCTACTTTCACAGTGTAGGTTCTGTCAGTGAGCCATTTGGCAACCCATCTTGGGACATAGGGATTTATACCTAGTTTAGTGAATTTATCTATAATTCCAGACTGCGGGATGGTGTTGAAAACCTTGGCGAGATCTAGATAGGCTGTGTGAACCACCTTACCCTCATCTACGGCTTTGGTGACCACTTCAAAGACGTCTATCAGGTTTAGGAGACATGATCTGCTTTTACAAACCCGAACTGGGTGGGGTCCAAAGTTTGGAGATTACCAGTGTCATTGTTTATAAGTTCCATGATAATACGTTCCATAGCCTTGCAGACCAGGTTTGTCAGGCTAATGGGGTGGTAGTCCCGGGGTCCTTGGTGACTCCCCCTTTGTGGAGTGGGATAACTGTCGCTGTGCACCATTCAGTGGGCACAAAGCCTGAGGTGAGGCTAAGATTGAACATGGTACTTAGGTGGGGTGCTAGTTCATTCTGTAGTTCGTGTAGAACGCAGCCTGGGATGATGTCAGGTCTCATGGATGCTGTTTTCTTGGCTTTTAATTGTGCAGCCGTGATTACAGGAACTTTGCATTCTTCCGGTGTAGAGATGGGCCCTTTATGGGATGAGTGGGGGGGTGAAGTTATCACTGAACCTATCTGCCAGGATGTTGGCAATATCAGTTGGTTCTGTATATTTAGTGCCATTGTACTGTAACTCAGAGCAGATCTAAGTGTTGCCATTGAGATTCTTGACATAGCTATAGAATGCTTTGTGGATGTCTTTAGAATCAGTGGCAATTTTATTTTTGTTACTAGCTTTGGAGGATTTTATGAGAGATCTCAGCTTCTTACTGAGGCTGACCAGGGAGTTCCTCCAATCATGAGATTTTACTCTCTCTTGCAGCTCTTTCTTTCTTCTGTTGTAGAGTTTGTTTATGGCAGGGGACCACCAGATTGGCTTCCTTATTTTGGAGGAGGATAGTATCTTGGTTCTGTTAGGGATTGCACGATCCATGCACTCGTGTAAGTGCTTATAAAGTGCATTTGTGTAGATTCAGCAGTCGTTCCTCTATTGTCCGTCAGCATGGGTGTTGTGAAGTTTGCCACTTCTGTCTTAAGAAGTGTGAAGTTGGCTTTGGAGCAATTTTTTACGGTGGTTTCCCTAATATCCTACTTTGTACATTTGAAAAGGTGGCAAACCTATCTGCTAGTTAGTATGAATACCACCTTGGGTCTTTCATGAAAAGAGGTCATTGGCCTAGTGGGAAGAACCCAGACAGCAAACTGTAACTAAATTACTCCAGCAATGAGCTGGGATCCCATTCATGTTGAATTTCTGTCTTACCCCAGATGAGTACTGGTAGAGTTTCTGGCTCCCATACACTGTCTTGGATTAAACACGTTATCATCAAAGCAATGAATGGATAAGTGAATGTAGCACTATCCATCTGGCTGCCCATTTTACTAATTTTAGAATTTTTTAATGCAGTTTTGTTTTTTTTTATGCTGCTCTCCTCTCAAGTTAGTCATTCCAGTTTTCTTTCCTGTTCTGTCAGATGGGTTACCACCCCACCGTCCACTCCTGGCGTAATCACAGTACTACTCTCATAAGATGCTTACTGCCTCATGTTTTTCTTTCATGCTGCCACAAGTTGGTTATCACTTTGTTGTCCTTTCCTACTTCTGTATGTCTGTTACCAACCATGTTTTCCCCCTTCTCTTCGGTCTCTCAATTTGTCGTTCTTCCATTTGGCTTTCCTTCCACCATTTTGGGTTATTTGGGAATGTCTGTTTGTGCCTTCTAGACCAGTGTTGCCTTTAGGTGTATATTGGACAATTTGTGAGGCTCAGTATTGGTTATGCACTCCTCATTACATGGTACCAGTGGGTTAGCCTGTTTTCACTCAGTCAGCAGAGGAGCATTTTAACTGCTTACTTGAGTAACATGCATTGCCATTAGCACAGCATATACAGGCTTCCTCTCTCAGGTGCAAGATGTCTTCTAAATCCCCTTAAGTCTTCTAGAGAATGCCATCGTTTCCCATAACTTTTTGCCATGGAATTACAAAGACAGTAAGGTCAGAACTGAGAAAGAAAACTTCTTGTTGGCACTAACTTTCAGAAGGGCATTCTCCCTACCCTTCTAACTGAGAAAGAGAACTTCTTGCTGGTACTAACTCTCAGTACACTCAAGCCAGTCCACAGTCTCAAATGATACAGATTTGTTCCCTTACAAAAACTGACTTGAAGGGATCCCAGTGTAATTTCGTGATACCACTGCATGGGTGGATCCTAGAATCCAACAAACAAGTCATAAAGATCAATGCAGCAAACCCAAGCCAAATTGTTTCTGAATTCAAAAAATTATTTAATAAAGCCACACACATTTCACCTTCAAGATAGGGTAAAATTAACAAAAATTAACAAAATAATGCAGTAAGCTGTATAAAACCATTCTGGTCAGCATAAAAAGACCTGTTTTGGTATCTGTTTCAATACTGTCTGCAGTGTGTAAAAAAAAAAACCTGTCTCATTGAACTGTTAATATAACTAGAAAATTACTTCTATCATAATGAGGTGTGTACCATTCCTACTGTCGCACCAGTAACCCAAAAAAAATTATTATGAATGCATACAAAATGTCTTATGACATATTTTACTATATAGCTTACTATATATATATATATATATATATATATATATATATATATATATATATATATATATATATATATATATATAGATATAGATATATAGATCTATATATGTTGTTGAGTCTTTCGTTTTTTCCCGGTTAGGGGTCACCACAGCGGAACTCCGGTCCGCTAATGATTGGTTGTTGATTTTACATGCCGAGTTACCAGCCCTGATGCACAACCTTCAACGAAGGTACGCCCATTCATGCATGTCTCCACGCAGAAGACGCTCTAGCTGAGAATCGAACCGGACAGCGTCTTACTGTGAGGCAACAACGCTACCGCAGCACCACCACCACGGGGAGATATATTTATAAATGTACAGAGAGAAAGAGATTTGATAGATTTCTTGTCTAAATGTCTTGGGGCTCATAGACATTTTAGTAGTATTTCTTTAACATGTAACCATCACACCCATACCCGCACTCCCACTATTGCTACTGGGAGTCACCTGTAAGCTTGCTTGTACCCTTAAGGACCTGTATTCCTGCAGCACCTCCTAGAAGTGTTTTCATTGCTGGAGACTTCTTCATAAGAGACACAACTGGCACTCACTGAGTTGGCAAAGGATAGGGCGACAGCTGCCTTTCTGTTGCAAGAATGAGGAATGCTACTAAAGCTCTTGCATCCTTGCACCTCCCAAAAATGACTGCATCCTTGGCCACATGGGTGGGGTAAAGGGATAAAGCTCTGACTACAACCCAGGTGACCCGATTTTGATTAGTGGCTCAGGTAGCTGAAACAAAATGGCAGGAAGATATGGGAATTACCATCCCTGGACCTATGGGCATCTACCTGGTCGATCTCTGGTGGAGGCTGGAGATGGCACATTGTTAGGCATGCTTAAAATAGGTGAACAGGATGGAGACGTAGCTGAGCTGCTGTGGAAGCATGGTGATGCACCACACATCTCCATTGCCCACCTGCCCCCAAGGCATGCCATTAGGTTCAGGTGGGGGGATAGGCAGGTCATAAGTAAACCTCTCCCCTTGAATGCAAAGCACAGACGTGCCAAGTCTTCAGCTGTCTAGCTCCATGACCAGCTCCTGTAACATTGGATTGAAAAAGTCTTGGGGGAGGGCTCAAGAGACAGCTGGTAGACTCTGTGTGGGCAGGTACCAGGCTGGTATCATGAAGGATGGAGGAGGAGAGAGAGGAAAAAAAATAAGAAAGACTGCAGCCCTGTAGTTCCCCATGTGTAGGCAAATTACTTTAGGCATTAAATCCTGGGGGAGTTGTAGAGACATTTCAAAGTTTTCAAAGGAGGCAAGGTGATAACTAAATTCAGTGATAAAGTATTGGCATCAATAGTGGCGAGTAAATTGATGCCATTTTAAAAGGGATACAGTGTGATTATGCATTGGATGAAATGGTCAACAGGCTACGCACTTTGCAAGGGATGGTCTGCACCTCTTATCTCCTCATTTTTCTGCATACTGGCTAAAGTTTTTACTACCCCATTAGTACATTTTTAATCCGAGTTCACCAGATAGACATCACAGTTTATTAATTTCTAATCCCAGTAATGTCAAGGTAACACTGTTGGATACCAGAAGCCTGAATAAAATAATAATCTGAATTTGAGGCCTTTGAAAAAGTCAGTGACCTCAACATCTGTATACCTACAGACACCCGTTTTTAATGCAGTCGTATCACCTTCTAGGTTCCATCATACAGTACTTAACATATATTCAGATTCACCTCCTACTCATTCGGGAAATCCGTCTTTATTCTTAAACCCATCTCTTGCCAAATTCCACATTACAAATCTGGAATTGGTTGAAATCCAAGTTAAGCTCCATTAAATTATTACACACACAAATAGCACTCCGCGTCAGTAATCCCCTTCAGAACATGTAGAATATCATAACTGGTTAGAAAAGTTAGACTTGCAACAACAGTATGGAATGTGTCTCTGTGACCGGAGGTTTAGTAGGAACCTGATGGCTTCTGAAAAAAAAAAAAATGTTTTAAATGCACAACTAGTAATCTGTTTACTTGCCTGTCACAATTATGTTTAAACGTGCAAGACTTAAATCTCATAGTTGTCTGCCTGTGGCTTCTATTCAGTAAATGATGAGGCCAGTTTTGCAATGTAAATTTTTTTTTTCTTTTTCATTAGAGCAAGATACCTGCAAGCAATGTAGCCAGCTCCTTTTTCATGTGTGCATTTCTCCATTTAAAAGGGATGTTTTCTTACTTGAGTGCAGTTGCATGTTATGGTTGTTTTCTGTTGTCTTATATGACTGTATTCCTGAAACAAAAACTCGTTCTATAGTATCAATCTTAGGAAATAAATACATACAACTTATACTGGGTGCATAAGCTCATGGGAATGTTTGTAGGTCAGATAATTTATGCTTTGACTGCTTGGGCATACTTATACCGCTGCATACTGTCACATGTTAAATATGTTTTGCTGAGGTGAATGAAACAGAACTAAAACGTATGAACCAACTATGTCAAGATGATGATAGAATGGAATTTTTATTTTGACTTAGTTTATGATCATCAATGCAACTTAGTTTTAGCTCTAAACTCATCATATTGGTTGTCATCCATCCAAATTGCTTTGCCTAAGACACATTGTAGTCTAATATTGTATTTAAAAAAGTTTCACTGTCTGTCTCCCCCCCCCCCCCGTTTTGGGTGGGACATGATTGATTGAGCACAGGCATAGAAGAGGGTAGATGGCCCAGGAAGTGAGAGGTTGTTATAGATTTTATGCCAAGTACTGTACTGCATTGTAGGGGCTGACTGCATAAAATGCACAGAGTATCTCAATAAAGGCCACAGAATATTTAAAAAAAGGTTCCTTCTGCTAAAAGAGCCCATTATTACTGACATTACTGAGATTACATGTATGTGATATCTCTTGTGAAAAACTGGATTTTGATTAAATTCTGAAAGTGCACAACCCAGTGGGACGCCAATTAAATGGCTAAAACTGGGATACACTTGTTAGATCATCCTTCCTTCCTTCTGGTGCTTAATGGCCATCTTCAAGAGCCCTGCCTTGTAACAAATAGTCTTGATGGCTCTTGAAATTAGTTCTGTTAATTGTATTTGTGCTTAACTGCTGGATAGAAAGTGAAATCCCACCAAGAAGATGGCTAAACAGTATGAAAGAAAATTATTACAAGTTTTAAATAAACATTGGTGTCCTTATTGTACTTGGGTAATAAGACAGCTTTTATTTATCTAACAGCTAAGACATTTAGGATATTTTACATATTTATATATTTTCATTTTCTTGAACTGTTGGCAGTTGGGTAAAACTGCAAATATTGAGTTGATTAACCTAAAACATCTAGGGTAATTTTTCAGGTTTGTCTAAGAAATGCTCTTTCATTCTTGTCTCAGTAGACTCATTCTAAAATAAATGATGTAATTAATCACATTTTTTTAAAGTGTCATGCAAAATTATTTATTTTGCATGTTTCAGAATTTATAAAGTCTTGTGCTATTTCTAATGTGAATTAAACAGATTAGTGAATTTGGGGCTGATGAATGAAGAGAATGAGAGGGAGAGAAGGTTGGATGATGTGCGGATAGTGAATCATGAAGTGCAGTGGATTAGCAAGGAGGAAGTAAGGATAGCTATGAAGAGGATGAAGAATCCAAAAGCTGTTGGTCCAGATGACATACCTGTGGAAACATGGAGGTGTTTAGGTGAAATGGCAGTGGAGTTTTTAACTAGATTGTTTATTGAAATCTTGGAAAGTGAGAGGATGCCTGACGAATGGAGAAAGTGTTTTGGTACCGATTTTTAAGAATAAGGGTGATGTGCAGAGCTGTAGTAACTACAGAGGGATTAAATTGATCAGTCACAGCATGAAGTTATGGGAAAGAGTAGTGGAAGATAGGTTAAGAAGGGAGGTGATGATTAGTGATCAGCAGTATGGTTTCATGCCAGGAAAGAGCACTACAGATGCGATGTTTGCTCTGAGAGTGTTGAAGTACAGAGAAGGTCAGAAGGAGTTGCATTGTGTCTTTGTGGATTTAGAGAAAGCATATGACAGGGTGCCTAGAGAAGAGTTGTGGTATTGTATGAGGAAGTCAGGAGTGTCAGAGAAGTATGTAAGAGTGGTACAGGATATGTACAAGTGTAGTGTGAGAGCGGTGAGGTCTGCAGTGAGAGTGACGGATGCATTTAAGGTGACGGTGGGATTACATCAAGGATCAGCTCTAAGCCCCTTCTTATTTGCAATGGTGATGGACAGGTTGACAGATGAGATCAGACAGGAGTCCCCGTGGACTATGATGTTTGCAGATGACATTGTGATCTGTAGTGAGAGTAGGAAACAGGTGTAGGAGACCCTGGAGAGGTGGAGATATGCTCTAGAGAGGAGAGGAATGAAGGTCAGCAGGACTAAGACAGAATATATGTGTGTGAATGAGAGGGAGGATATAGGAATAGTGAGGATTCAGGGAGTAGAGGTGGCGAAGGTGGATGATTTTAAATACTTGGGATCAACAGTTCAGAGGAATGGTGAGTGTGGAAGAGAGGTGAAGAAGAGAGTACAGGCATGATGGCGTGGGTGGAGAAGAGTGCCGGGAGTGATTTGTGACAGAAGAGTACCAGTAAGAGTGAAAGGGAAGGTCTACAAAAGGGTAGTGAGACCAGCTATGTTATATGGGTTGGAGATGGTGGCATTGACAAAAAGGCAGGAGTCAGAGCTGGACGTGGCAGAGTTAAAGATGTTAAGATTTGCAGTGGGTGTGACGAGGGTGGACAGGATTAAGAATAAGTATATTAGAGGGTCAGCCCAGGTGTGAAGGTTTGGAGACAAAGGTAGAGAGGCAAGATTACATTGGTTTGGACATGTGCTGAGGAGGGATGCAGAGTATAATGGGAAAAAGAGGCTAAGGGTGAAGCTACCAAGTAACAGGAAAAGAGGAAGGCCTAAGATAAGGTTTATGGATGTGGTGAGAGAGGACAATGCAGGTGGTTGGTGTGACAGAGCAAGATGCAGAGGACAGGAAGAAATGGAAACAGATGATCCGCTGTGGCGACCCCTAACGGGAGCAGCTGAAAGAAGAAGTGAATTTCTCAAGAAAAAGTGAATATGAAGTTTATTTTTTCCAGTGTTTTCAAATGGTGCAATTCTGGATCAGCCTACCAAAATATGTGGTAAACTCAAAGCAGTGGTAGAATTCAGGAATGCATGGTAGAGATGAAAGGGAGTTCTTACAATTGGTGAGAAGCAATAATTTGTTCTGAGCCAAGTAATTCTTGCATGCAATGCAGCAGTGCAACAGATGTGCATGTACACGGACGTTGATATATATATATATATATATATATATATATATATATTAAAAAAAAA
>NC_056727.1:1200455948-1200465948 GCF_019279795.1 Protopterus annectens
CATTTTCTGGATGAATAAACTTGTTATCATTTGTCATATAGGCACATTGGTTACAACACCTACAGGCAAAAGTACCTAATCTCTGAGAATGTACTATTTCATATTTATTCTCTTCATAACATAATAAACGTTTTAATGATTTCATATTCCTATAAGTAATTTCTGGTCTATTCCCAACTAATTCACTCACTTTATCATCTACAGTTAATACTCTCCAGTTAGTATTAATTTCTTTAATTTTCCTATTTCTATTCGTGAATGGAATAACTAATCTATTCTTATTTTTACTTTTATTTTTATTTTTGTTGTTATTTTTTTCACCATATTATATTCCCCTTCTATCCATTGGCCTTCTATTTTTCTGAAAGAAAGGGGCCCCTTCTTCCATTCTTAATATTGTATTCTGTGAAAATATTTCATCTATCTCTTTTTTGGCATAGCCTCTATCTATAAAATTGTCCATTAATATCTCCTGTTGCTTCTGGTATTTATCATCATGAGTTGTCAGCCTATTTTAAGTTTAGGGTCCTAGAATTAATTAAGACAACAAATAGATTAGGTAATATTAAAAATTACACAGAAGAACGAGAATGTAAATGGATAATGAAGCTACAGGCACACAAAGCCTATGGCCTCAATGATAAGATATCTTTAAAGCCATTTCTGTCAGCTAGACCATATATACACTAAGACTTTGTTTTTAGATTTTTTTATATGTATTTTAGAAATAAGGACATAAATTTATATGTACGTATGATTTGATACATATTACACATTGGTATTAATGTTTTAGGTAGAATGTATAATATATGTATATATTTATTTTATTTTACAGTTGTTAACTGGGCTAGTCTAGCTGGATATATATCCATTTTCAGTAGAGGCCCGGGGAGAAAAGCTCCGCACAGATATACAAATATGTAAAAATATTGTTACATGTTAATTAGGATTAATAAACCAAATGAAACGGGTAGTTATAAAATATCAGAGATCAAAAACACTTGAGTACAGTGAACATAATATAGCTTAAGAAAGCTAAAACATATATAATACAGTAATTATGTACAATAGTTCACATCAGGTTAAAGGATTTAAGCAATAAGTTTATTAGAGTTTAAATAGTGTCAGTCTTAATTACAAGACTAAGTATTTAAATGTTTGGAAGTATGGTTAGACGAGGAAGAAACGGGGGTAAAAGGCAGTTGTTAGTCAGGGTTACTACAAGGGCATAGCCAGTGCCTTTGGAGGTATTTTTTTAGTTTTTGTTTCAAGAGTGGCAAGGATGTAATTAGTGTTAGTTCACTGGGTAGCAGGTTCCAGTTTTTTCCTGCTGTGTTAGTAAACAGAGAGTCACCAGCTGTATTATTAGACTTAGTTACGCCTACAAGGAGTTTGCTAGAAGAGCGTAAGGAGTTCAGATTATTATATGGGATTAAGAGTTTTGAGAGTATAGGGGTATTACTGGGTTGGTAAAATATTTTGTGGGCAATAGTGAGTTGGGGGATTATCAGATGGTTTTGGAATTCCAGCCAGTCTAGTTGCCTAAGATTAGAACAGTGATGAGTTCTGAAGGGATTGCTAGTAGCGAATCTGGCAATATTATTGTAGGAAGTTGCTAATTTGTTGAGGTTAGTTTTCTTAAGGTTGGTAAATATAGGTGAGGCATACAGAAGAGTTGAGATTAGATTGGAGTGAGCGATCTTGGCTCTGACTGTTGAGGTTAAGAAAGGTTTTATTCTATATAAGTATCCTATTTTTCTGTTGACTATTTTAATGGTGTTGTTTATATGGTGATCAAATGAGAGATTTTTGTCAATGGTTATTCCTAAAAGTTTGGTGGTAGAGTCAGGGAAAATGACAGTGCCATTATTTGAAGAGATTGAGAAGTGTAGGGGGGTGGACCTAGTAGTATGTGTGAAGAGAAGGAGTTTTGTTTTTTTGGCATTAAGAAGGCGGCAACGTTTGGTTAACCATGTTTCTACAGTATTAAAAACATTTTGAGTAAGAGAGTATAGTTCAGTTGGAGAGGTTGCTGAGAATATTACTGTGGAGTCATCTGCATATTGAATACAGGTGGCTTGAGGAATTGCTACATGGAGATTATTAATAAATAAGGAGAAAAGAAGTGGTCCAAGAATGGAGCCCTGAGGTACCCCGATGGTGACAGGTAAAAAGGAAGAAATTTGATTTTCCCAGAGAACTGCCTGTTGCTGAGGTATGACCTAAACCATTTAATGGCCAGAGAATCAAAGGAAAGAGATTCAAGAATATTAATTAGGAGGGTATGGTTAACCATGTCGAAGGCTTTGCAGGGGTGTACAACCTTTTGGCTTGCTGGGGCTGCATTGAGTGAACAGAAATGGTCTTGGGGCCACATATAAAATATATCATATAGTTAACTCTTTCGTTGCTCTGGAAGACCACAGTCTACCTCCTGGCTGTACTGTAGGTGCATTTGAACAATGAATAAATGTAATAAATGCCTAATATTTGCCTTAAAATTCTAATTCTCATTCTAATTCTAATTCTCTAATCTAACAGTTAATGCTAGCATCTTAGTTAATATATCTATATCTATCTATATGTATATATGTATATATATATATATATATATATATATATATATATATATTTTTTTTTTTACAAATAAACAGATATTCACTACAGCACTAGCATTCATCACTGGGAAAACTATTCCAGCGGTCCAACTACGTAAAATGTCAACATCAGCAGTCCTACAATACTATAATCCATAAAAATAACCTAACAAATTTGCAATAAAGTAAAGAATTCACATTACTGACTTAATAAAACAATTCTGAATAAGCTGCAAGAGGGTCTCACCCAAACAAATAACTGGTGCCAGAAATATGGCCCTAGCTAAATGCCAAAAAATGCATCATCATCCCCTTTGAGGAGAGTGATGTCCCCACAAATTATCACATTAATAACAATGTTGTAAGCATGCAATACGTTGTATGGTACTTGGGCACCCAGGTTGATAGAAACCTGACTTTTGAGCACCACGTTGTCTCTGTTGTAAGGAAAGCTTTTTACATGGCCCACTTCATTAGTAAGGGTATCTCATCTAGGGACAAGGAGGTCATAATATCCCTGTACTTCCTTTACAAGAGCCATTATTTTGTGCAATGCCCCTTTTGGCATGTGCCTCAGCAAAACTCCCTGCCAAAAGAAAGACTACAACCATTTCTGACAAAAAAGGTCAAAGGACTAAGTTCACTTAATTATCCAAACAGACTAAAAAGCTTCTTGCTTTCCTCTGTCTCTCACTGGCCCCTATACATTTCATCATTGGCTTGCTTTCCAGGCTAAGAAAGATCCTGCCTTAAGAGACTTTCTCTATCTCAGAAATACTGGTTATACTTAAAACACTCACTACAAAGACCACAGCCTTAACTGCAACATAAACAAGCCACTTTTTATGGACAGGTTCTTGACACAAAAACCTTCAACTTCTGTAAAAAGCTCCTCTCATTATCAAACAATGTAGTTCAGCAACACGATGGCTGGATGGATAGCCATAAATGCAGTCCTTGGGTAAGTAGCATAGCCTTCATCAAACCAGATGGAAAATCCACATACTAACCTTTCCCAGCTGGACGGCTAAGATCTAATATTGGTTACTCAAGTCTAGTTGCCCAAGAAGAGGGGCATGTTTAACTAAGAATTCCATTTGCAAAATTATATTCAATATACATATTAAATCTCTCTCTCTTTTACACACACACACACACACACACACACACACACACACACAAAGGCCCTACTTGTAAAATAGGCAGCCTCAGTAATCACATGACACCCACTCACTGAATGAAATTGTCTGGAAGTCAAAATATCTGAAAAAAAAATCATAATAGAGATGGATTCATCCATGTAATTTCCCACCACCAAAAGGTCCATCAATAGATCAACAAACAACTACTCGGCAAAAAGTAAATCAATAAGAAAACCATAAACTATAAAACTACATACTGGTGTAAACATATAACTTGTGTCAATCCCCAGGTTAATCCATACCAAAAGATTGTTTCAGAGCTTCAGCTATGTACAAACAGCTTTCTCCTAAAAACTTTACTCATTGATATTTGCCTTGCTGTAATTATAACTGTAAAAAAAATGTTTTAAGTTTATTCTGTACCCCAGTGATTTTCACTGTTACGAGATGTAATCTCTGCCATATTGTATGAGTACTACATCCATAATTTGCTGCCTCTCTCTCCTGTATTGTATTATATTGTTTTGTGTTATTTTTGGAGCTTTTCTCCCCGGGCCTCCGCTGAAAATGGACCTGTGTCCAGTCGGACTTTCCCGGTAAACAAATGTAAAATAAAATAAATTAAAAATAAACTTCCCTCCAATCTAAAGCCATTTGACATTCAGACATTTTAATTTGTGCAGAAGTTACTCACAGACTGACAGTTTACTGAGCTGTAATGCTGACCTTCGCTTTTGAAAAAAACAAATTCCCAGACTTTGTCAATAGCTCAAAGTGTAGAGAGGATTATTTATTTATTATATATTTATTTTTGGAAAACATCTTTAAAACTGTTAAATTGATTACACACCCAGAAACACAGAAAAGTTGTTGTGATTATGTAAACCACAGACTGCTGCAAGAAATCAGTCACATTAGCACTCTATACTTGTGTCCGAACAGATGAATCATACCTGTCAATTCCAAAAGAAGTAAAGTAGCTTAATAAGAAGGTTGTTTGCAAGGTTACATGGCAGTTTATATTGGAAATAAGCAGAGATATTAAAAAGGCTCTGTTTTTCATAATTATGCCGAAAAGTCTTCCAAGGTAAATACAACTGATTTAGTATGGAACCATACCTCTCAACCTTAGAGCAAGAAATCTGGACAAAGCGAAAAATAAAAGGAGGACACAGGCCCAAAAATAGTTATGCATCACAGACACCATTGAAACAACTGTAGCTGCAAACATTATACATCACTTATAATCTTTCTATCCCATTGTTATCAGTTAAACATTATATGGCTCATTCAGTCCTGCCTTCTTTTGCATCAAAGAAAACCATGCTTTGAAATGACCAATGCATTAAAAATAATAAACAAAACACATTGCATCAACATCCTGCAGCTTCCTACCTGCAAGCAACCACAGAGCTTTCACTGAAACTAGGGCTGCTTGTTTCCCCAGAATGACAGCTCTCCCTAATTAAGTCTAATGGTATACAATCTACCAGTATCTGGACTACCTGAAATAAATTAAATTATGGCCTGTAAATTGAAAGTACACTTTGTTTAATTAAACTATATTTCTAAGCCCACTTACTATATTTTTTCAGTAACATCCCAATATCCATTTCCAGGTCACTTTACAAGACATTGGCAGTGGTACATTTGGCATCCTTCAGAACCCCACAGGCCCACACTAATACATTGTCCATTAAATGAGGCCCACACTAATACATTGTCCATTAAATGTAAATATCCATCCACTGTAAATGGCAAGAAGCTATGTGTTAAAAAATCTCCTTCTGGCATGCGTACCCAAGTATTAGGTTTTGAAACAAAGAAACATATTCTCCACAGTCCGTAAGTCTCTGTCTTGAATAAACATCTACTGTTGCAGCACTCCCAACACATAAGCACACACATACACACTAAAATCCCCAACATTTAAAAAATGACATTGTGCCCACTTGATTTGCCAGTATTGATGATCTGCCAAAGCTATGTTTACTGTTGTCCAATCTACCACTGCTTAGAACCCACCAATGAAAAAACAGTACTAGGCGCTTTTTTATTTGTCTGAAAAAACAATACAACTTTATATGATACAGTCCCACATATTCAGTCCACTACTGACCCATTAACCCTAGGCTTCTGTCTCATTTTTACTACCTGGAACTGCATTACCTTGGATGACTACTTTTATTTCCTAAGCAAAAGACACAAATTGGAAGATGAGGCAAAAATCCAGACTTTCTTTGAAAATCCATACAGTTAAGAGGTATGAGTTCACGTTCAATACAACACTCTCCCTGTCAGGAAAGCCGCAATTTAATGAAAGTGTACTCTTAATGTATGATATATTTGTGAGTTAACTTGTTTGTGTTCAGTAGGTAGACTAATCATTGTTAGCCTCTTTGTGCATGCGTCTCTCTCTGTCATGCACACAGGTACACACATACACACACACATTCTTCCTCTACTTTCACGCACACAATTCTGCTTTCATGCATGCACTCACTCACTCCGTACTTACCTATTAACATAGGTAATTGCTGTCCCTTTCAAAGGCAACAGCGGCAAACCCATACATGAGTCCCTCTTCAGCGAGAACACACACACACACACACACACACACAATTGTTCGGCGCAAAATAATGGCGTAAACACACTGACCCTTTTTTTGCTCAAAAGCAAAACTAGAAGGGCGCTTTGGCCATGCGCACACTGACAATAGCATTACAGGTCACGGGAGCGAAATACAGAAAACAAAAAAAGTGTTTTGGGGCATGTGTACATCGATGTTGCAATTAGAGGTTGAGGGCCGCATGGAAGAGCTCTGAGGGCCGCATGCGGCCCGCGGGCTGCAGGTTGGACACGTCTACTTTAGAGAGGTCGATGAAGAGTGCAGATGAGAGGATGTTTTTGTTGCGGTTACTATTGATGGTCTCTGTAAAGGATAGGAGGGCAGTGGTGGTACTATGTGATGGTCTAAAGCCATGTTGACAGCTTGCTATTAAGTTATGTAGAGAGAGATGCAAAAGTTGTTGGTGAATGCATTTCTCCATAATTTTTGCTAAGGGTGATAAAAGAGCAATTGGCCAATAGTTAGTGTAATCATTGGAGTTCCCACCTTTATGTAAGGGGATAATATGGGATATTTTCCAGATATCTGGGATGGTTCCTTCTTGAATTGTTCTATTTATAAGTGTAGATATAGGGTAGGCAATTACTTTGGCTGCTTTTTGGAGATATTGGGAAGGAAGTTTGTCAGCAGATGTACATGGCTTAAGCTTATGAATAAATTTGTAGATGAGAGAAATAGAAATAGGTTGTAGTATGAATTTCGAGGAAGAGTGTGGTAAGTTGATGGGAAGGCTGGAGTTATCAGAGATTAGTTGCCTAGCTAGAGATTGTATAGTCTCAGTGAAGAAAGAGTTAAAGGTATTGGCAGTTTGATGGGGAGTATTTGGATCTGCATCAAGTGGGGTGGGTGCTCGGGAGTTACCTGGGGAAAGGAGGTTATTTATGCAAGACCAGAACTTTTGTGGATTATTTTGATGAGTTTGTTGAAGTTTGCAGTAGTAGTTTTTTTTGTTTGTAAGTATTGCCTTTTTTGTACTATTTCTAAGCTGCCTAAAATGGAGATGATCAGAGCTATTTCTATTAGATCTCCATTTTGCCCAGACTTTATTCCTAAGCAGAATTTGATTTCTAGTTTCATTTGAGAGCCATGGGGCTGTGTTGGACTTCATTCTGATGGAACGTTTAGGAGCATGCTTATCAAGAATAGATAAGAAAGTAGTGTTAAAATACTTTACAGCCTCTTCAAGTGGAAGGGATTTTAAAGGGTTCCAGTTGCAAGCTCTGAGCTCAATTTGAAATAATTCTGTGTTAAAGTGTTTGGTAGAGCGTGCTATCCTAAAGGTGGGGGGATTTGGAAAGTCTTTCTTTTCTCTTGTGATGTAGGTCAAAGAATGATCACTTACATCATCTGGCAGGGTTCCTACTTTGTAAGTTTGTTTCACTTTGTTAATGAGTATCCAGTCTAAGGTACTCTCTTTTTTTATTAGGTTTGTTAATTCTTGTTGTAGATGTTATGGTTTGGGTAAAGCCATGGAGGTTGATATGAGAGGTAGGATTGCCAGCATTAACACTTTTCCAGTCATTGTTGAAGTCGCCTAGTATTATTGTTTCTTGGGGGTAAGTAGAAGACACCCAGCTAAGAAAAGCCTCTAATGTAGTTATATTATTGCCAGGTGGTATGTAAATACAGATAATGTATAAAGATTTGTTTGCGTTGATTTGAAGCTTAGTTATGAGGACTTCTGCATTGCCATCGTGGGTTGGATAAGATGGTAGGGTAGAGATGTGAAGTCCATTTTTAAATAGAATGGCTACTCCACCACCTTTACGTTTTGTTCGGTCTAGTCTCACTATATTATAGCCGTGTGGAATAATTTCATTGTCTTATGTTTCTGGTTTCAACCAAGTCTCAGTGAGGCAGAGGATATCAAAGGAGTGAATGTCTAGGAGGGCATGAAGGTGAGGTACTTTATTATTGATGCTGTGAATATTCAGATTCCCTATTAGGAGAGAGCTATTGAGTCTAGGGTGAGTAGTTAGGTTAGTAGGGTTGGTAGGGCCAGGGTTGGGGTGGATATCTCCATCTTTTAAGGTGGGATTTTTTTAGTTTTGTTATTGAATTGTTTCTAAGGTAAGTTAGAATTTTCAATTTTTTTCCGAGGGTAGGTCATGTTTAATGTGGGAGAGTCTGTGGTATTTAGGTAGTAAGTAACTGGGAGTGGAAGTTATGTTAGAATGTCTACTTAGGGATATGTATGTATAAATTGTAGTTTGTTTGTGGGAATGGTTAAGCTGGAAATAGTGCAGTTTTTCAAAGGAGGTAAGAAGGTAGGCTGAGAAGAGGGTAGTTAAGAGTATAACTATAAGTGTTGGTTTGGCTAGATTAGGGAGAAGCATCTTAGAGGAGAAAAAAAAATAAAATAAGAACTTGAGTGTAGGGTTAAAAAGAGGGAGAAGATGTGGAGGAGAGGAAGATAAAGGAATACAAGAAGAGAAGAGAGGGGGGCACTAAGATGTATGAGTTAAGAGTAGGAGGATATGGTAGAGGTACCCTAAGGAGTGGATTATTGTGAGTAATTGTTAGAGGGTAGGGGTGTGGTTAAGGTATGTGGGGTAGGGTGATGTAAGGGATTGGTTGGGAGAGAGAGAGGGGTGTGGTTAGGGAAGTATAAGTGTAGGACCCCAGGGGTGTGTGGGAATTTGGGGTAGGGTAGGGGAGTGGAGTGAGCCCGTAGGGCGAACGTAGTGGGTAGAGACAATTGAAGGAGAAGCTGGAGAAGAGACTATCAGAAATGCAGGTAACTATAAGTAAGTGAGGTAGAACATGAGTAGGAAAGGTCAAGATTGACACAGAAATCTAACGAACGTAAAACAGAGGAGGATAAATTACTGTTTCACCACAAGGTGAATAGGAGGAGGAGCAGGTCAAGAATTAGAAAAGTATAGTACAGTTGCAGGAGTAAAACAGGGAGAGAGGCAGTAAGTACTGGATAGGATGCAGATGAAGGGAGATAAGAGGAAATATACTATAATTACAGAGGTGGGACAGAGAGAGAGAGGCAGTGAGAAAAGGAAAGGTTAAGGGTGCCACCTAGTGGATAAACAAATAATTGCAGAGAGTAAATAGGAGAGCTAACTGGAGAAGAGCTATGGAAGATTATTGTAAGTGAGGTGGTGATTTGGCTGTTGGGTAGCTGGAAAGGTGGGGTAAAAGTAAAAGCTGCTGGTTGCTCAAACTCAAAGCGAACTTTAGAACCCTAGTAAAAATAGTTGACAGAGGCATACTGTACAAATGGGACTAAGTCGATAACCTACTTTCTTCCTTCCTTAATGGAGGGTGCTAAGAAAAGGAGTCGAGCAGATGCAGCCGCTGGAGTTAGGACAGGTTCTTATGTCACCAGATAGGTTGTGGCTAGGGCAGGTTCAAAACAGTGTTGAGCTGGGTACTTTGGGGAGAAAGGGAGACAAATGAAGAGGATAGAACAGAGTTAGCACAGGTATCAGGGCTATAAAGTCAGTAATAGTAAAATAAAACATTTACATTCAGTCATAGTTACTAATAAATGTATATACAATTCTTGAAGGCATTAAAGCAAGAGTAAAATAATGAATATAAATGCAATTCTTGTGGCAGTTAAAGCATGAGTTTAACATGCAATCTATGTGCAATAGAACTAAAATTAACATTCACAT